>NC_082714.1:93192048-93264548 GCF_030144855.1 Hypanus sabinus | reverse complement strand
ACTGGGAAGGAATCACCATTGTTCGACCGTGAGATTATTTAAACCAATAAGACTTAGTTCGATAAAGTTTCAGACCGTTGTGCGATCTAGCAGTGAAATACCGTCGCAGTGCAAGTACGAAACTTCACCGACTCCGCCAATGCAATTTCCAAACCCTTATATTGTTACCCTCCACTAACCTGTCAATACCGCTCACTTCAATACATTCATAATTTGGGGATTCAACAAGAAATGTAGTGCGTCATAGAAGACGCCAGCACAGAAGCAGGCATTTGGCCCATTCAGTCTGTGCCGAAATATTAAGCTGCCTCGTCCCATCGACCTGCATCTGGGGCATCGCCCTCCACTCCCCACTTACCACGGACCTCTCCAATTTTTTCTTAAATATTGAAATCGAATTCGCATCCACAACTTCAGCTGGTAACTCGTTCCGCATTCTCAATGCCGTCTGAATGAAGAAGTTCCTCCTCATGTTCTGCTTAACCCTTCCATCTTTCACCTTTAACCCATGGCTTCTACTTGTAGTCTCAACCAACATCCGTGGGGATAAATCGCTTGCATTTACCCCTCATAATTTTGTATACATTTATCAAATCACCCCTCAATCTTCTATGTTCCAGGCAATAAAGAACCAACATATTGAACTATTCCGTAGAGCTCAGGTCCTCAAATCCCGGCAATATTCTTCTAAATTTTCCCTGCACTCTCACAATCTTATTAACATCCTTCCTCTGGGAAAGTGAGAACACTGCAGACAATGCTCCGACTTGGGCCTTAACAACATCTCATATAATTTCAACACCACACCTCAACTCCTCTAATCAATGCATTGATTCATCAAGGCCTGTGTGCCAAGAATTTTCTTCACAGCCCTATCGGCCAGTGACGCTACTTTCATCCGTGTTCCCAGTTTCCTCTGTTCTACTGAACTCCTCAGTGCCCTACCGCTCAGCGAGTAATACCTGGTTAGTCCGACTAAAGTGCAACACATCACACTTCTCTGTGTAAAATTCCTTCTTCAATTCTTCAGCCCATATTTCCCGCAGGTCTAGAACCCGATGCAAGCTTTGATAGTCTTCCAAACTGTCCAGTATGCCCACAATCATCGGCAATTGTGCTAATCCGGTTTACCACATTAGCATCCAGTTCGTTCATGAACATCAACGGACCAAGCACCAACCCTTGCGACACACCACTAGCCACGGACCAACGATCAGACAAGAAACCAGTTATTGCTTCACATTTAATGCCAGGTGACTGAACCTTTTTCACCAGACTTCCTAAAGGGATCTTGTCCAACGTTTTCTGAGGTCCACGTAAACAACAGCCGCTGTATCACTGAAAAGATATTCCTGGTACTTCCTCGAGAAACTCTATAAGATAGGTTAGACTTGAGTCATCACGCACAAAGTCATGTTGACTATCATAATTTGTCTTTCCCGCTTTTCATTCGGTTTCTTAGAAGAACTTCTAATAAATTTCCCAAACGGGTGTCAGATCTACCGGCATAGAACATTTCTTAACCAGAACAATTGTTATTGTTTCAACCTCCGGCACCTCACCTGTGCCTAAGGATGATTTAAATATCTCTATTAAGGACCCAGCAATTTCTGAACTAGCCCCCAGCAGAGTCGAAGGGAATGCCTTGTCAGCTTCTGGGATTTATCCACCCTAATTTGCTCAAGACAGCAAACATCTCATCCTCTATAATCTGTATAGAGGACATGATATCGCTGCAGCTTTGCCTCTATTCTAAAGACTCTGTGTCCATCTCCAAAGTAAATATAGATGCAGAATGTCCATCTCCCACATGCCTTTCGCGTCCACAAATAGGTTACCACTTTGATCTTCCAGAGGACCGATGTCGTCCCTTGCTATCTTTTTGCTCTTTATGTATCTGTAGAAACCCTGGGGATTTTCCTTCGCCTTCTCTGCAAGACCAACCTCATGCCTTCTTTCAGCCCTCTTGATTACCTTCTTGAGTGTCCTCTTGTATTTCACATTCACCTCAAGTAACTCACTTCTTACTTCCTGCCTATAACTTGTTTAACCTCGGGCTTTTTCTTCGCCATTTCCCAAATTTCTCTCAAAGACCAAGATTCGCTAAACCTTTCATCACTGCCTTTTATTCAGACAGGAGCATGCAACCTCTCCATTATCGAAATCTCACTTTTGAATGCCTCCAATTTACCAAGAACACCTTAATCAGAAAGCAACCTCGTCCACTCTACACTTGTCAGATCCTATTGAATACCATAAAAATTTACCTTTCTCCAATTTAGAATCACTACCCGAGCACTAGACATATGCTTTTCCATAATTACATTGAAACTAATGATATTACGATCAGTGGACACGAAGTGTAATATATACAAATTTCTCTCACATCCCCAAGCAGGGGATCTAGTACCTCACTCGATCTCTCTCTGGGACCGATGTACTAATTGAGGAAACTTTCCTGAACACATATGTCAAATTCTTTCCCATCCAGCCATTTTACGATATGAGAGACCGAGTCAATATGTGCAAGTTTAAAACAACCTACTATCACAAACATATGTTTCTGGCAACAGTCTGCAATTGCTCTGCAATTTTTTTCTTTTCTGACCCTGCGGACTGCTGGATGGTCTATAAAATAACCCATCAATGTGACAAAACCTTTCTTATCCTTCGGTTCTACCCAGAAAGCCTCATTAGACGAGCTCTCCATTCCGTACTGACTGAGCACTGCCGTGATGTTCTCTATGAGTAGTAATACACCTCCTCCTTTAGTTATTCCCGCTCAGTCACGTCTAAGACAATTGAACCCATGCACACTGAGCTCCTGTTCCTCCGGCAACCAAAACTTACTAATGGTTCCATTACCTGGGTTTCCGGGTTGAGCTGGTGCTGCGGTAGCAGACTTCGGACAGACTTTGCGCGCTGTTTTGGAGAGTGTGAGAGTGAGAAAGAAGTTTGGTTGGTTTGGGCTGCAGCATTCTTTTGATCTAATTTTAAATTTTGGACGCGGATGCTTATATAACTTGTTATGATTTTTTCCCGCTGATCCCGTGCTTTGGCGGCCGTTTTTTTTTGCCTTTGTGTGAGCGGTTCTTCAGCTCCAGCGGTATTAGAGGCGCTTGGCGCATTTTTCAAAGTAAAGAAAGCGAACCCATAATTCGAAAAGTGGCGGGGTGGTAGGGCTAAAAAAGTGGGCGTGAGAGTTGCTTGGCGGTGTAGTTTACCAGCAGACAGAGCGGAGATTACCAACTTTGGCTCAAGAGGCTCAGGTGAGGAGTCACAGTTCATTACCGGGTAATGCTTTTGTTGTAGTTGAATAAAAGTCACCAAACCTAAACTAATTAAATAAAGTAAGGAAGATTCAGGATCAGGTGATGTCATTCAGCGTCTTCCGGTAATTGTGCTTCCTCAATGAAAGAAGACTGCAGTATATACTATTCATAAGGGTCACCCGTTCCCCCTCCATCCTATCTCACCATCATCCACTCATGCCACCTCCTCCCCGAAATCCAGCAACGGCACCAAATAAACGGCTTCACAAAGAAGACAATTTACAGCGGCAATTTGCGTGACTGTAGTTATATAAAGGGTGTCCCGATACCACTGGCCCCAGCTGAGAGATGACGAGGTACGCAGCTGTATTAGGCCCACCTATAGATACAATCTGACACCTGGGCTGTTAAAGCCTATGAACCACCATCTGGGTTGGACAAACTGCTTTGCAGCTCTCAAACCCAAACTCCCATAACTCAAGAGCGACACCCACACCCATTCTCCCGATTCGATCTCACTGGTAAACAGGTATGGAAGACCTGGAACACATAATTCATTCCTTCGACTCTGCATCACAATAATTAGACCACCGGCAACAACCCTCCTTCCTTGCGCGCTCTCCATATCGCCCGATTTCCTTTCTGTGAGTAAGACAGCAGATCCCTTCATCAATAGTGTATACTTACCGACTCAGGAGTGGAGCCCCTAAGGTGACTGACATCATTGAACAGAATTCCGGCAGCTCAAGGAGCCGAACAAGTGCCAAACGTACTGTTCCATTAGCTTTCCTTTGGAAGGTGAGCGGGTGATCTTGACGACTGGTATCTCAGGATCTCCATACCTTCCACCTAGGCTTGTGATGTTGATCATTATTACCCATTGTCCTTCGAGACAGACGGGTGCCAATCAACCAACCCATCCACTCGTGGGACAAGAAAATATAGAGTTTCGCGGACTTCCCCAAATTAAACCTTTGCTCTTTTTATCTCAAAATGGCCGTGGTGACGCTAATCGGAGGCACTCGCGGAGGGCTCTCTCGTAACTCTCCTCCGGGCTGTTCACTTTTCACTGAAATCATTCTGCACTGTAGCCAATTTTGCCCGTCTGCTCAGCCTCCGTTGGTTGAAATATCCTGTCAGCCCAGCCTTCCTTCCTACTAAAGAAAACCCATCCATCAGGCACAATTCAATATTTCATTGAATTTCATTCAACGAGGAGCGATAGAATAAGAGAAGCCAACCCTCAGTCAAATGCAGTTCAAAGAAAGCTCATTTATTAAATTTCCTTTACTCCACTGAAATACTGCTACGTCCGACTTTAATCTTCCACTATTAAAATTTAAGTTAAACTCAATCATATTGTAATAGCTGACTCCGGGGGGTTCGTTTAACTTAATTTGCTAATCATATCCAGTTCATGTCCAATTCAGTATAGCTGATTCCTTAGTATGTTCAAAGACAAACTGCTCTTAAAAGCCATCTCGTAAGCATTTAATAACCTCACTCTCCTGACTTCCATTTTCAACCTGACTTTCCCATCGACCTGCATGTTGAGATCTCCCATGACTATCACAACCTTGCCTTTTTGACACGAGCTTTCTATTTCCTATTGCAATCTAAGCTCCACGTCCCAGCTGCTGTTGAGGGGCCTGTGTATAACTGCTATCCTTTTATGCCTACAGTTTCTTAATTCAACCCACAAGGATTCAACATCTTCCGATCCTATGTCACATCTTTTTACTGTTTTGATGCCAATTTTTTTACCAGCGGATCCATACTACCCCTGTTCCTACCTTCCTACCCCTCCGATACAACGTTGGGCTTTCATCCCCCGACGACAACCATCCTTCTGCCACGATTCAGAGATGGCCACAACCTCATACATAACAATCTGTAATAGTGCAACAAAATCATCTCCCTTATTTCTTAAACTCCGTACATTGATGTGTAACACTTTGAGTACTGTGCTTGTTACCCTTTTTGATTCCACATCCCTAATGCACTGATACTCAACCTGCTGCCTGTAATTTTGTCCTATCAGCTGCCTGCCCTTCCTGCACGCTGATCTCACGCTATCTTTCCTTTTTCATCATCCATTGAAACCTAGGTCCCTTCACTTCGATTGCCACATCCCCCTCCCCTCCCACAACAACCCTCTCCCCCCTCCCCTCCGACGCCTGAAAAATTTGCTTAAACCACACCCCCTCCGGTGTTGTCCGATCATTTCGAATTTTCGCCTCCCCCTCCAACTTTCAAATCTCTTACTATCTTTCCTTTTAGTTAGTTCTGACGAAGGGTCTCGGCCCGAAACGTCGACAGTGCTTCTCACTACAGATGCTGCCTGGCCTGCTGGGTTCCACCAGCATTTCGTGTGCTTTGCTTGAATTTCCAACATCTGCAGATTTCCTCGTGTTAGGTAATGGACTTGGTGGGACTGTGATAAAGTTTGCAGATGATACGAAGACAGGTGAAATATAGGTAGTGCTGAGAAGCAGTGCGATTGCAGCACGACTTAGACAAATTTAAAGAATGAGCAAAAAGTGGCAAGTTGATTCCAGTGCTGGGAAATATAATTAGTGCATTTTCGTAAAATGAGCAATAGTGCGGACTGTTACCTAAATAGGGAGAAAGTTCAAACATCAGAGGCGCAAAAAGACTTAGGAGTCCTCTTGAAAGACTCCCAGAAGGTTAGTGTACACGTCGCATCTCTGGTAAAGAAAGCAGCTACAATGGTGACACCTATTTCAAGGGATTTGGAATCCCACGTGCTATGGATTTCAACTGTAGCAGTCGTAAATGGGAATTTTTGACTATTCCCATCGGAGATGCACGTAAAGATACGCCATTTACCACCGCCATCTGAGGCATCTTGAAGACTAATTACTCCACACTATGACTCGACATAGTCATTCAACCAAACAAACCAAAGATCCTCCGAGCCAGCCTACACAACAAGATGTATATAATTCACAAACATCACAGAAAATAATAGTACCACAAATAACTTAACACAGAATAAAATATATTTCAGACGATCAACGTTCAGCAGAGGGTGCATTTACGACACAAGTCAGAATGTAAGCAGAACTATCGATAGTTCAGAGGTGATGAGACCTGGGTGGTCGCAGGGAGTTCCGTAATCTCACATCCTGGGGAAAGTTGTTCCCATCCCAACAGACCTTGTACTAATGCTGTGGTAATTCCTACCTGATGGTTGTGGGTCAAAGAGGGAATAATAGAAAATATATCCTCACCAATTTTTCCTTGTTGAATCTGATTTACAGACTGCATCCCGGTGTGTGGCTGTCTCCTATCGCCACCACATTACGGAGAAAGAAGCATACAGCGCCCTTTGCGTCTAAACAAATCAATGAAGATTGTGCTGGGGACATACCACCACAATATTAGTGATCACCTTTCCAGTGGGAGGTGTTAAGGTGTTGTACTCGGTATTATTTATAATTCAGTAAATCATAATGTTTAAATGTTCATTGAAAATGTGCAATAAATCCTCTCTGGGCATGTGCGTTTCAAGCGCTTTTCACTAAAGGCTATAAAAATTGTCATTAAATTTTCCAGTTACCTATAATATCCACATGCCAGTTATAGAGTTTAATGTGCAACATCTTTCAGGTATTCTGGTTTCCTTCCACGGTTAAAAGTACCAGTTAGTCGGTTAATCGGTGATTGCAAATTGTCCTTCGATTGTGCTTGAGTGAAAACGGCGGGTGCTGGGTGGCTTGTTGGGCCAGATGGGTCTGTTACACACTGCATCAATGAATAAATAAATAAGCAAATAGATAGAGACATAGATAGACACTGTAGCTGCACAGACAGAAGTTTAATAGATAGATATAAAAACAGATAGATAGGCAAATAAATAAATACAAAATAAGTAAAGCTTGTTGCCGAAAGCCTGATGACCCTTCCGGTCTGTCCCCGGCACAATCTTCATTGATTTGTTTAGACGCAAAGGGCGTTGTATGTTTCTATCTAGATATGAAAAATAAAGCTAATCTTTTTAATACTTAATGTATTCTCCATATGTTCATTGATTTTCTTTCATTTTTTAGTGATCTATAATGCACTTGACAGTCCCCGTATTTTCAAACAAGTTTTAAAACGTTGAAAATGTTAAGTGTTCCAGCAAACCAAGTGTGGGCGTCATTTGCCCGGTTGTTCATTGGAATTCTACCTAATGAACATGTTACAAGGGGGCGATGGCAGCGGACCCAAACACAAGACACAGACACTGAAGTACTAGGAACTGGACTATGTTTATTAAGAATGCTAGGTCAGCCAAGGAGCGCGGCCAAAATCATCACACAAAGGTAGAAGAAGAGTGATTAATCGGAAAACCAGGACTTAGATCTGGAACTTGAAAAGGACAGGGAACTCAGGTCATGACTCGGAACTCGAGTCTGGACTGGACTGGCACGGCTCCTGGACTGCACCGGCACTCGGCTCCTGGACCAGAGTGGGACTCCGCTACTGGACTCGACTTAGTCTCAGCTCTTGGACTAGACTTGGACTCTGAACTTGGAACAGACTTGACTCAGTCACAGGTCACAGAACTCTGAGCAGGGGCTCCTCCTTGGACACAAGACATAGCGCCGGGACTCTTCTTAGACACAGGATACGGAACACTGAGCCGAGCTTCTCAGTGTGGGTACAGACGAGGTTTCTGACTGGGTGACTGACGAGGTTTCTGACGGGGTTATTGACAAGGACGGTCGAACGAGGAATCTCTGGACCCCATTTTATTGCCAGACTGAAACAAGAGTCAAGTGCGTCAACTAAGGCACCCAACAGAACATGGAAAAAAACAGAATAACCGGAGTACAGAATCCATGTACGGACCGGACCATGACAGGACAGGATTTATTTTCTCTAATGTCGTGGACGTTGCTCTATATACTCCATAAATAGAGTGATTAGTATGGTCATTAATGGTTAGTGGAAGTCCAGGCACAGGTTGACACCACCCGACCGACAAAAAACCTCATTAAAGACGAAGTTAGATTTCTACACCAAACCTTACAGTCAACTTACACTTGTTTCGCTCTTCAGCAACTCTCTCCCATCTGAAATTACGGTCGTAGATCCCGCACTATAAGTTTCAGGAAGAGTTCAACCATCAGGCCCCTGACCCAAAGTCGATGACGTTCATCACAACTTCTCTGTATTGATTCCATAATCTATAGACTCACGGTCAAACTCTTGTCCCCAGTATTATTTATGTATTTATCCATTATTCATTTATCCGTTTGTTTGTTTATTTATGATCGATTGTGTTTAAATGATTTATCTGTTTAAGTATGTTTTGTTTATTTATCTATCTTTAAGTCTCTCCATTTATTTATTTGCGGTTACTAGTCTTTGTCTGTAGTTTTTCATTGCATATATTCTACTTTTTTCTACAGTGATTATCTGTAAGAACATGAAACTTGTGGTCGCATATGAAGACGTATACATACTTTGATAACAGATTTACCTTAAACTTTGAAGAAAACTATGTGTTACAGAAGCTAGTGTGTGGGCGTGGGTGTGGGTGTGGATGTGGCGGGTGGTAGCGGTGGTGGCAGGTGGAACGTGAGGCCGATGGCCTTCCTTCAGGAAAGAACTGAATCGATGAAGACAATGTTCAAGTCACGGGGAAACATCACCACTGTGTAACACTCCCAACGGTGGTAAGACGTTGTCCAAAAGGCAATGAAAATGTTGATCTCCGTCCCACAGGGATGGTTGTAAATGAAGAGCAGAAGTGCAGGACAACGAGGAATAGAAGGTTCCGGAGAATGCGGGTGTGAGTGCCGATGAACAAAGAGCACTCAGGACACAGAGAGCAGAAAGTGGAATAAGACGTCGGAGTCGATGTAACTATAATTCCGTTTGAGGCTCCTAGACGGCACGTTGTACAGAACCATTCCGCCCCCACCCCAACAACGTACTGCCAGCAGCCAGGTAAAGAGGAGACGCGATAAATTTACCGCTGTTTCCTCTTTTTTTTTAGAGTTGTGTTACACAAACTCCATTCACAGCGCGAGAGATCGCTCCTGAGTCTACACACAGCAGTAGTTCAGACTCAGCACAGTGGCGACAATTCTACATAAAATTACCTGTCGCAAAAGATGGGTTATTACTGCCAACTGTTCTGAATTCATTAAACATTCTGCCTGTTTCCATAAGCGAACATTACTACACAATTAAATTTCAATGGGCTGCTATACAGAACCAATCATTGCTTCGCAGCATTAAACAAGAGCAAACAATCCGCGTGTACTGCCAGCCGGCACACTCTCACTGCGCACAGGCGGACGAAGAGATGGTGTTGCGCAGCGGCGAGCTCAGCGAGCTGTGACTCACGCTGCAGGAATAGCTCGAGCCCTTGTTCCAGGCAGCGACGGGAACCCGCAGGTAACTGCTCAGCCTGTAGGTCTGGTCGGTGTCCAGGGGCACAGCGCCTGTCGTCATCCCGCTCTCCGTCTCGAATCCATCCACGCTCCAGCGTAGCGCTACCAAGCCCGGCTTAAAACCACTCACCAGACAGAAGAGAGTGGCCCTACCTGAGCCGGTCTCCTCCTGAGAGGGGAGGAGCAGGAGAACTGAGGGCTGCCGGGATTCGCTACCTGTGTGAGAGAGGAGAAGGAGGTATATAGAAACAATATTATTTAATGGACTGTTTAAAGGTGGAAGCACCAGCGCCGAAAATAATACAAGCATTGGGACACAGTATACGTCACATTTGACCCCTCCGGTGCAAACCTTTGGGTGAAGAGTTGTCTAGATTATTCGCAGCCTTGCGCGTCGACGACGTGACATTATTTATTTTTTTAAAATGTTTTTTAATCTACTCTGCTCTCGGTACTGCATTGCGTTAAAATATAACTTCAACACTACTCAATCTCTTCGCTAATTCCCCAAACCGTGCACAAATGATTGACCCCTCCAGTGAGACCAGTTCCTTATTGTTCTCCAACAACTCCACAAATTTTGAACTCTTAGGGCAATAACTGAGAATGGTACACTTTCAGTTAATGATGTTAAGAAGGCTCTTTGGGATCTCCCGAGTTCGGGAAAGCTCAGTGGATATCGAAGACTCGGTACCCAGTGGCTGAAGAGGAAGTGACGGAAAAATGGTCTGTGAATCGGTGAGAAGCGGGAAAAGGCGAAACGACTCGTTCAGAATCAGATTGCATTCCGAACACGTACTAACCCGCCTACTGCCGCTCGACATTGTGACCAGTCTGTTGTCTGCCCAGCACCTTCCCCGGTGTGTATTATTTTAAGTCTGACTTTTTTCTCCTCTGTTTTCTATAATCATAATGATACGGTTCTTAATCAGAAACTGCGAATTGCGTTAACCTGAAGTGATCAACATCCTGCCCTGTGGTCCAGGATTTATCGCATCCAAAAAAAGTTATGGAATTTTGGCAACAAACAAGTTCTCAGATGTGGTGAATGAAGAGGGAAGGGTAAATGTCATGCTTGTTGTTGCGATAATTTCCCCGAATGAGGTGTGAACATTATTCAAGACAGTATGTGTGATAGCGATAGGATCGACAGCCAAGATTTTTTTCCCGTGGGCAGCATCTAAGCCGAGAGAATTTCGGTGAATTTTTATTTTTTTAAACAGAGTGGAGGGTGCATGAGCTGGAGGAGGCAGATACAACAGGGACGTTTAAGAAGCTGTTAGGCGGAAACGTGAGTGTGCTGAGAATAGAGGGATATGGAGTATGTGGAAACAGCAAGGATTGGTTTAATTTGACATTACAAAGGGGCTGCTGTAATAAGACTATTGAATGGTTCTCTGGTACGATAAGATGGACGATTGACCTCACAACTACCTCGTTACGATCTTGCAACTTATCTACCTGCACTACACTTCCTTTTTGGCTGTTAAATTTTATTCTGCGTTAAGCTGTGTTTAACTCAACGCACTGTCTCATGTGATCTTTATGGACAGTATGCAAGACAAACTTCTCATTGCATCTTGTGAAAAGTAGCAAAAATAAACCAATTCAATAATGCTATGCACGGGGCCTATTGTGTTAAAGAGAAGGGATATCGGAAAGTATTGAATTCTGCTACACCGGCTGAAGTAGATCAGAAGTATCCAACAACAAAAAAATGTTCACAAGTCAAGCGGTCATTAATTTGATTGTTGGAGTTGACTCGACGGCCTATTGTGCCAGACTGACAGATGGAATCTGCCTTCCCTGGACGGGATTTTATCCCGTTCTGGGGAATGAAAGAGGCTGGAGTAGGAATTGTTTGCAGCAGAATGAGGGAGTCACTTACTCTTAATATCCAGGATGGTGCCTGGACCGAAGACAATCCCATTCTCCCACGCTGCACAGTAATAGACGGCGAAATCCAGGAGCCCCAAACTGCTGATGCTCAGGATTTGACTGTTGCTGGAAGTGTCTCTGGATGGTTGAAAACGGTCTGTGATCCCTGGCCCATGATATATATTATTGCTTGGGTAATGTTCTAACACATACTCTGGTCTCTCCCCGCGGCGCTGTCGGTACCAGGACATGTAAATTCCAACATTATCGTTCTGGATGCGACACTCTAAGCGTACGGTTTGTCCCGCCGAAACAGGTCCGGACATTCGGGTCTGAGTGAGCACGACGGCCGCGAGGATATCTGCAATAAAACACAATAAAACCGCTGGGTTACTTGGAGAGAAATAAAAATCAGCATTAATCACAATTTTAACGGATAATCCGAGAGTAATCCAATCCGACTCTCACCTGGTAAATGGACCAGCAGAACCCACAAGAAAGGCAGCACTGGGGACATTCCTCCGGACAGATGCAGACAACGAGCGCCCAAAAATTCCGACCGAACCATGCACTGTTCTGCACACTTCGGGAACAGCTCAGGTTTCAGAGTCTCCGAGTCCGTTTATTAATTAGGATGTAAATGAGTGGGCGGCGCCAGGGATAGAATGTGGGCGGAGATTGACTTGCTAACCTTCAGAAACTTTTAATGGTCACCTTGCTGATTTTGAAAACCTTAACCCCTAATTTAAAGATTGTTTCATCTTTAGTTGTATCACATATCCAAGCCTGTTTAGAACTTTGAAGAATACTCCGGCTAAACCTATTTTAGACATTGTTTCGGCTGCTTCCCTCCAGAACAATCGGTGTGGCTGCTGGTTGCACACGGCACCTCGTCTCTGCTCAGAATGGCTAATAAGAACAAAACTTTTCAAGGTCGCATCAAATTTCTACAAAACCTCTATGCCATCCCAAACTTACCTCGACAATACATCGGTTCCCATTTGAAAATATGTCATTCCTGCAGAAAACAACTCGCTGCTTTACTTATCAGAGAATAAAGTTTGCCGCTAAAATGCGTAACTCCCAACCGACAAGTGATTTTTTTTTCTCTCTCTCGTCTCTAAAGCGGGCCTGGGAAGAATTTAATTTACCGTCCGACATTGGGGTCAGTGGTTGTGCAAAGGGGTTGCAGTGGAACGCAATCAACGCAGCCAGAGGGCATTAAGAGTGCTCCTCTCGGCAGCGAACCTTCCGGGTATCATTAGATGGGAATTAGGGATGTTTAGTAATAATTGCACCGGTGATGCAAACGGCTGCCGATGCTGGAATCTGGAGCAACTCAGAAAGAGCTGAAGGACTGACCGGGTCTGGCAGCATCTATGCCGGGAAATAGACAGTCGCCGTTTAAGTCCGAGAACGTTCACCTGAAACCCCATTCATGTAATTTTCCGACAGTGAGATACTGAGGCATGGAACAAGACTCCAAGAGTAGTCAGACAAGGCTGGTAGAAGCAAACATCAGTCTGACTACATTAGATCCAACAATGACCTCTGTCAACAGGAAAGGATCTGACGTTCCATGACCTTCAGTCGCCATCAACATCGCGGAGGTACCGCTGATCAGAAACCATTGGATTGATTAAATTGAGGCTTAATAGTTAGATCGTGATCACAGGCTTAGGATTATAAAATACAAATTTCAAAATAAATTTACTCTCAAAGTGCAGTAACTCATCATACACAACCCTGACTTGCGGGCATTCACAGTACATATAAAGGAATACAATGGAAACAATGAAAAGCTGAAGACTAAGACAAGTCAAACTGTGCAAATACAAACAAACATATCCCTGCCTGTTTTGCTCTGTGAACATCAACTCAGTCATTTTGCAGTGTCCTGATAACCCTGTTAATCAACAAACATGCCAATATTACACTCCGTTCCCTTGTGCAAGTGATTGGATATAAACTAGGAGCAACTGGATTTCTTTCTTCAGAAAACTCTTGCGAATCACTTCACAGGTGGCCTGCTGATAATCAACATGCACCGCGTCGGCTGATTGTCAGTCGGTTCGTTGCGTATGTTATGACACCATTACCAAGAGATCAGAAAGAAATTTGCCGATCACGTTTTCTATCCCTGTTTCCCACACTTCCTTAATGTGAGGAGTGCGAGGATATAATTGATCAAAGTTACAAAGAAATAGTCACCCCTATGTTGCAGATGAAATGGAAATGGACAATTAGGACAGAGCACCCTTGTGGCCGTTCCCCTCAACAACAAGTATACCGCTTTGGATACTTTTGTGGAGGATGATCACCCGACAGAATGCCACGGCGTCTGGGTTACGGGCACTAAGCATGGGCCCGTGGAGCAGAAGAGAAGTATAGAGAAGAAAGAAGCGGTAGTGATAGGGAACTCAACAAAGAGGGGAACAGACAGGAGATTCTGGAGTCTTGGACGGGGCACCCGGATGGTTTGTTACCTCCCAGGTACGAGGGTCAGGGATGACTCAGGGAGATAAAAAGAGAGAGAGCTCGGCAGAGAAGCAGGACTTCTTGAGTAGTGATTTCTGGATTGCTGCTTGTGCCACCCGCCAGTGAGGGTAAAAGCATGACTATTTGGTAGAAAATACGTTGATAAGAATCTGATGCAACGGGCAAGGCTTCAAGTTCTTGGATAACTGGCATCACTTCTGAGGGAGGTATGACTTGTTCAAAAGTGATGGGTTGCTCCTGAAGCCGTCGGTAACAAATAGTATCGGGGAGAGGCGTTTTAGGGCTGTTGAGGAGGGTTTAAACTAACTTGGCAAGTTCGTGGGAACCGCTGTGAAGGGACTCCGGATAGGACGAATGGTAAAAAAAAGTAAAGATAGCGTGCAGTAAGATTGTCAGGAATGGCACGTAGGTGATGGGACTTAGTTGAGAGCCAGCAGGCTGAGTATCAAATCATTAGGGATGCCGAATCAGAAAAGATCGCAAATGCGGTACTCAGGGCGTTCCATCTAAGTGCGCATAATGGAAGAAGTAAGGTGGATGATCTTGTTGAAATATTACAGATTGCCGATTTGATGTTGTGGCCATCAGTGAATCGTGGCCGAAGGATGGTTGAACTTGGGAGCTGAATGTACAAGGTTACAAGTTATATCGGATGGATAGGAAGGTAGGCAGAGGAGGTGGTGTGGCCCTGGTGGTGAAGAACGGCATCAAATCAGATGTGACATAGGATCGGAAGATGTTGAATCATTGTGGGTTGAGTTATAGAATTGCAAGGGTAAAAGGACATTGATGGCACTTATATACACGCGTCCCAACAGAAGCTGGGAGATGGACCGCACCTAACAACAGGAAATAGAAAGGGCAAGATTATAGTAGTTATGGGAGATTATAACATGCAGGTCAATTGGGAAAAGCAGGTTGGGAATAAATCTCAAGAGAGTGAGTTCGTTGAATGCCTAAAAGATAGATTTTAGAGCAATTTTTCGATCAGCTATACTGGATTGGGTGTTATGTAATGAACTGGAGGCGATTAAGAAGCTTCAGGTAAAAGAACCTTGAGGAAACAGTCATCACAGTATAATTATGTTCAAATTGAAAAAAGAAAAATCTGAAGTAGAAGTATTTCAATGAAGTAAGGGGAACTACAGTGGTATGGGAGAGGAGTTAACCAAAGTAAACAGGAAGGAGCTGCTGGCAAGCATGTCAGTAGAGCAGCAATAATGTGTGTCTCTGGTGGAAATGAGGAAGGTGCAGGACACTTGTATTCCAAAAATGAAGAAATACTCAAATGATAAAATAGTGCAAGCGTGGCTGACAAAAAAATGTCAAAGCTATTGTAAAAGAAAAGGAAAGGGCATACAACAATGCAACAATGAGTGGGAAGATAAAGGATTGGTAAGTTTTTTTAAAAAAACCTACAGAGAGCAACTAAAAATTATTAGTGTGAAAAGATGAAACATGAAAGCAAGCTAGCAAATAATATCAAAGTGGACAATAAACATTTTTTCAAGTATGTTAAAAATAAAAGAGAAATGGGAGTGGATATAGGACTGCTAGAAAATGCGGCAGGAGAAATCTTGCGTCAGTCTTCACTGTGGAAGAAGCTGGCAGTGTGTGTAATGTTGTAGTGTGTGAAGGAAGAGAGAAGATGCTAAATGTACATAGGTCACCCGGAACAGAGGAATTGTACACTAGTGTTCTGAAAGAGATAGCGTTAGAGACTGTGGAGGCATGAGATATGATCTTTTAAAAATAATTGGACTCTGGCATGGTACCAGACGGCTGTAAAATTTCAGATCTTACTCCACTCTTTAAGAAAGGAGGAAGGCAGTAGAAAGGAAATTATGGACCAGTTAGCCTGACCTTAGTGTTTGGGAAGATGTCGGAGTCAATTGTTAAGGATGAAGTGCTGGACTGCTTGGTGACACAGGAGAACATAGTACAAAATCAGCATCGTTTCTTTCAGGGAGAATCTTACCTGACGGACCTGTTGGAATTCGTTCAGATTACAAGTAGGATAAAGCAGATGCAGTGGATGTTGTATATTTGGACTTTCAGAAGGCCTTTGACATGTTGCCACAAATGAAGCTGTTTACCAAGTTAAGAGCCCATGGTATTACAGGAAAGTTACTAACATGATTAGAGCATTGGCTTATTGGTAGGAGGCAGCGAATGGGAATAAAAGCATCCTTTTCTGGTTGGCTGCCAGTGACTAGTAGTTTTCAGCAGGGGTCGGTGTTGGGACAACTTCGTTTCATGCTCTATATAATTGATTTAGATGATGGAATAGATGGCTTTGTTGCCAAGTTTGCAGATGATACGAAGATTGGTGGAGGGACAGGTAGTGTTGAGCAAAGAACTTAGACAGGTTAGGAGAATGGGCAAGAACGTGACAAATGAAATACAACGTTGGGAAATGCGTGGCCATGCACTTCGGTAGTAGAAACAAACGTGCGGCCTATTTTCTGAACGGGGAGAAAATCAAGGAATCTGAGATGCAGACGGGCTTGGAAGTCCTTCTGCAGAACATTCCAAAGGATTAATTTCAGTTTGAGTAGGTGATGAGAAAGACAAATGCCACTTTGGCATTCATTTCAAGAGGTCCAGAATACAAAAGCGCAGATGTGATGCTGAGGCTTTATAAGGCACTGGTGAGGCCTCAACGGGAATATTGCGAACAATTCTGGGCCCTTCATCTTAGAAAAGATGTGCCGGCATTGCAGAGGATCCAGAAGAGGTTCACAATGATGATTCCAGGAATGAAAAGGTCATCATACGATGAAGGATTAATGGCTCTGGGTCTGTTCTCGCTGGAATTCAGAACGATGGGGGGGGCGGGATTTCATTGAAACGTTTCGCATGTTGAAAGGCCGAGACATAGTGGAAAGAAAATTGTATAAAGGTAAAAGCTGGAATGTTTAAAGGAAACATCGGGAGAAACTTCGTCACTCAAAGGATGGTGAGAGTACAGAAAGAGTTACCATTGGTTGTGATGGATGAGGGTCGATTTCAACATTTAAGGGGAATTTGGGTGGAGGAAGGGGTATCGATGCTGATGGTTCGGGCGCAGAATTACGGGACAAACCATATTAATATTTCAGAAAACACTAGATGGGCCGAAAGGTGTGATTTGGTTTTGTCGTGCTCCATTACTTTATGACATTCCATGTTTATTTTAATCGGGTCCTCAGCTCTCGGGAGCACAAAACAACAAATTTCACGACATATGGCAGTCATATTGTACCTGATTCTGATGCTATCCTCACTCTGATGAAGGATGTTATTAGCAGTGAGTCACGTGTGGGACATTAAAGTTCTCTTCTCTTGTCTATGATTTAATTCATCACCACCCAGCCTTCATTCTGCCATCATCTTTGGATACTGTGTAACAGATGAGAAGAAATTTCATCCAATTAAAATTTCTACTTGTGTGAGACGGTATCAACGTTTATCAAAGAACGCCACTGTGAAACATTTGGCTTGTTTTTATTTGTGAAATGTTATCCTGGAGTTTGGGTTGTGTAAGGCTTGTTCTATCGATCACCTCTTATTGGATCATTGGAGATGGTGATTAAAGTTTGAATACGTGTCGTTCATAAACTGGGATATGGTAATTCTCCCACAACCCCGTCCTGACCGCAGGACACTGGTCAGTCCAGTTAACCTCTCCCTCATTCAGTCAGGGGCTTTCAATCTTCTCTTCCAGGGCACCGTGATTTTTTTAGTTTCTGTCAAGAGTCGAGGATGGGATGGATAAATGGATATTGTCAAACTCTCTGTGTTGTGAGCAGCACTGCTGCAGCTGCGGAACGCGTCATTTCTCAAAGGGGACAGGGTTGGGGATTGCACAGCCTTTATTTAGCGACAGTTACACAAATTTGCTGCTGTTTCTGTGCTGTGTGTGAAGTGGTGCAGGTCGCGAGGTCACTAAGTGCCGGTTAGTGGGGGCGTGGATGAGATACGACAGAACTTTTTTAAATTCTCTCAAACTGAGCAACTGCAGTAACGGGAAGAGACACATTCTGAAACTAAATCTTAAAAAAATAAAAGCTTGCACAACTGGAATTAGTTGTGACAAGTGATGAAAGGAGGGACAGAGGGAGAGGTAGAATGAGTTATGGGAAACAAGAGATAGAGGGTGAGACGGTGAGAGCGAGAAGGAAGAGCGAGATGGGATGAAAGAAAAAGCACTGGGAAGTGAGGCAGAATGACTAAGATAAGAATGTGAGCGAAGAGAGTGTGTTTGAGAGATGGGGACATACAGAGGAGACGTAAAGAGAGGAGAGGGAGACAAAGGCAGAGGAAGGGAGAGCGAGAGGAGCGAGGAGTGTGCGTGTGTGTGTGTGTGTGTGTGTGTGTGTGTGTGTATAGGGTTAATGTACTGTATAACTTTGAGAATAGGGAACGGAAAACTTACTTGAGGACCATAAGGGTTTGAGAATAGCCCGGAGGATGATCATGGGCTCGGTATCTCTCTCCATCTCTGAAGCAACCCGCAGCATAACCTCAGGAACCCAATAAGTGCTTCAATACCACACAGGGGAATATATAAGATCACGCATGGACCTCACGCACCTGCTTCGTTATTATCCAAAATCTGAAATGGTCATAACCCCAGCACTGCCCAGCGGATATCCGCAGCGCTGAATCATGCTGTGCACAAACATCTATCCTGGTCTCTGGTCGGAGACTAAAAATGTACGGGGCCTTTGGGAAGCAAATTGACAGGCCCTGACTGAATTGGGTCACGTCATCGTTGTTCATCCTATTCCCACATCGCCCATTCAAAGGAAAGAGATTTTGCATCATTTTTGTAGTCGAATCGGTATCTTGTCTTTCAATGTATTCACCTTTCAGTTCGCCGAACTTGTTTGGTTTCCCTTTCCCAGACTGCCATTATGGGTCAGTTTTCCTCTCCAGAGAGTACGATCAGCCCGGGGCAATGCGATCCGAGGACAGACCTGTTTCCTGTACTGAATAATTGTCATTCAAACAAAACGTCCCGTCCTCAAACTCCTTGGAAAAAGCCAACATTATTTGTCTCACAGATTGCTGTACTTGGATGTCATTAACATGCGAGTGATATAATTGATCATTAGCGAAATTCGTTGATACTAACTTCAAACATACTTTGCCCTTAGATGTCAGTCCCTACAATTAACAATATTTATTAGAAGCCCGAGGAGTGGATATTGTTGAGTCTCACTGACAAGTAACTATGAATCAAATTCCCTGTCAGTGGCTGCCGCGACTTTCAGACCTCATGAGTTGTACAACACAGAAAATGGCCCTTCTGCCCAACTTGTCCATGCCGGCCAAGTCATCCCATTTGTATGCGTTTAACTAATGTCACCATAAAATTTTAATATGCCTCTATCTGCACGGATGCCTTTTAAACTGCCCAGTTTTATTTCTCTCTGCCACTACCTCTGGCAGATTGTTGATCATATCTACCACTGGTCTTCGGATCTAACTTTCCGTGTTGGTCGGGTAACTTTTGTTTCCCTTAGGGAGAGGACTGACTCAAAAACATAGCCTGATCTGGCTGAATAGTGCCACATCAACAATCTTTCACTGATAATTTGAACAAAACCAAAGAAAAGTTTATTGATCTCATCAGGGGATCAGAGATGTTTTCATTTCTGTCCAGGGTCCAGCCCACAACCGCCATTACAAAGAAGTAACGGCAGGGCCCCTACTTTTATCTAAAACTCATACAAACTTCTATAGATGCACGATTGAGTCCAAATTGACGGCTTGTATACAAGGCCTGCTATGGAAACACCAGTACCCTTGAACGGAAAGACGTACAAGAGCCGAGTCTATCACGGGTAAAGCCTTCCCCACCACTGAGAATACCAAAAGCGGAGCAGTCGCATGAAAGCAGCAACCATCATCAAGGACCACTCCACACCAACCCCACTATGCAAGCCTTGCTCTCTTCACATTGCTGCTATAAGGATGTACATGAGCCTGAGGTCCCACAGCACTATGAGCAGTTGTGGGACAGTTATCACCCTCTACTACCAGACTCTTGAAACAGAGGGATCAATTTCACTCAACTTCATTCACAACAACACTGAACTGATTCCACCATCTATGGACACTTTCAAAAGATCTGTAACTCATGTTCTAAATCTTTATTGCTATTTTATTCATTATTATTTTGTGGATTTGCAAATTGGTTCATCGTCCCTCTTCGTTGCCTGCCGTTGTTCGTTGATTGCTTTTCACTTCTTTGTATTTGCTCTGAATGTCCGCAAGAAAATGAATCCCGTAGACGTATATGATGACGTATTTGAACTTTGATACTAAATTTACTTATCATTTGAGGCTGAGAAGGAGACGTCAAACTCCTGAAGTTTAGGGAAATGAGAGGCAATCACATTACACATTGCTGAATTGAGAGCAAAAGGGACGCAAAGTCTGTCTCCTCTGTTGGGGTGGGGGTGGTGGCGTGGGGGTTAAGCGATGGTGGAGAGGGTGGGAAACAGATATCACTGTCTAATACCCGCCAAATTCCAGGCTGGAATTGATATATGTTTGGACGTAACGTGATTCAGCGTCATTCATTTTGCCACTGGCGTCCCTCGGTCTCTCTGTTCTACAACACTCCCCAGGTTCCTGCAGTTTGACGCGGAAGTTATTGAAGTACTTTCATCCCAAAGTGCAACATGCCAAGCATGCCAACTACTTTCTCTTCCAAATGGTTATCATAGCCCAGCAATTGTAGCACGTCTCCCTGTTGTACACCATTGGTAGCACTCCTCCAGCGTGTAAAAGGATGCTTCACAACCGCTCTCAATCCAATGCCACACTATGTTATTTTCGTAATTGCGACACTCCTGCTGGCCCTTGTGTTTTCCAGGCTTCCGAACCAGCTTACCATGCGGATCCTTGACAAGGACTTGCTGAATTCCACGTAAACACCAAGAGGTCATCCACAAAATCCGAGTTTACCAAAAGGGCCATGCTCTAGACTGGTGTCAACCTTCACTTCGATACATTCTTTCAGGGATTCAATGCCTGTTTATTTCTTTGCCACCTGAAGGGGTATCACATTTTGTCGTCTTCTACTAATTAAGGCATACTTCGTGATTGGGGAGCACGCAACTCATCAACTTCGCCTCCAGCTTCCTCGCTGCTTTCAAAGTTACCTAGTATATTTCTGACACCGCTTTCTCCTTTTTCGATCTCTCAGTCTCAATCTTTGGAGACAAGCTTATCTACTCATGTCTGTTATTAACCCACTGACTCGCACAGCTACCTAGACAATACCTCTTCAATACACAGTTATTCATAAAAGTGTCATCACCTTCTCTCTATTCCTCCATCATGAAAACGATGGCCTGCTTCTTCAAAGAAAGGAGCAGTATGTCCCACTTGCCTGTGCTTGAAACATATCACTATCAACAATTCCGATTTATGTACCTTTAACTGTCTTTTTATGTTTACGTTGTACCCGTCTCAACCAAATCCAGGTAGACACCACCCTTTGGGTAAAAAGGTTGCCCTTGAAGTTCATCTCCTCTTTCCTCTTTCTCTTGACACCTATGCCCACTTTGATTACCTAAATCTGTGAATAAAGACTTTCACTATATATCTGCACTTCGTGATTTTATGCCCACGAGAAGATCACTTCTCCCACGTTTTAAGGAATTAAGTCCTGGCCTGTCCAATGTACCCATGTAAGTCGTCCCACGACTCCTAACATCCTTGTAAGTCTTTTCTGCAATTTTTCCAATTTAATAACATCTTTCCGAAACTAATGATCTTCAAGGATTTTCAAAAACAACAGTCTCTAGAGTTATCGCAGTCTGGAAATGAAAACAAATAAAAACATCGAGTGCGCAGCAAATTTGTGGGAGCCAACACCTTGTTTCTGAGGGAGATTAGAGGAAAATAGCCAGACTGGCTCAAGCTGACAGAAAGGCGACAATATCTCAAATAACCACGCGTTTCAACAGTGGTGTGCAGAACAGCGTTTATGAACGCACAACATGTCGAATACTAAGGTGATTCAAAATTCAGGATCACGAACATACACTTAGTGGACACCTTAATAGATACACATAATAAAATGACTATTCAATATATGGAAGCTAGCGTGCCAAATGAAATTGCGAATGAAATCAGTGCATTTGGTGAGGTGCAGTCTAAAGGGGGTAAACCCCGGTGTAATTATCAACCTCCATGGATCAAAGAATGAATTGCTAATAATGTTTCCATCCCAAGAATTCTCCCTTTAGCCGATCCATACATCTCACCCAACTCTCCACAAAAATAAAACAGTTCACTGAAGATTAAGGAAGTTACATGTATTTCCGTGAAGCTCTCTGGTTCTGATCTGCACAATATTACAGGCTTTGGAAAAGGTACCGTAGTAAGAGTTTTACCAGGGCGGTACCAGTACTTAGAGATGATAACGAATAACAAAAAACTCCAAAGAGGAAACCAACTTTATCAAATAGTTTGATGGGAGTGAGCAACACAAACACAAAGTGCTGAACGAATCCAGCAGATCAGGCGGTATCTATGAAGGGGAATGAACAGTCGATGTTTCGGGCCCAGTCCTTTCATCAGGACATCTCTATAGATACTACCTGACTTAATGAGTTCCTCCAGCATTATGTTTGTGTTGCTCCCGATTTCCAGCATCTGCTGATTCTCGTGTGTTTTTGATAAACATGAGAATAGTGGCTGACTGCAAGACTGGGTTGGGGAACCGGTCATGAGGATAATCCCTGATTAACCTAACGTGGAAATGGGGAAATATGTAAAACTTTAAGATTCAGAACAATGCGGAACTCGCACGAGGCGGTGAACAATCGCAGCGGATTTAATACCAAACTTGGTGGTCACACGAGTAGGAAAGAAACAGAAGTAGATAGCATGGGTGGCATGGAGAGAGGTGAGAGCGAGTTCAACAGAGAGGTGCTCAACAAAAGTATATTCCAGTTAAAAGCAAGGAAAGTAAGGGAGAGCCAGCCTTGGATAACCAAGGAAATAAAAGAAGACAACAAATTAAAAGCTTGTGCATGAAATGTCGCCGAGACTAGTGGGAAACTGGAAGATTGGGGACACTTTAAAAAGCAACAAGAACCACTAAGCGAGCAATAAAGGAAGGGAGGCTACGTTATGAATATAAACTCGCACAAAATATAAAAACGGATTTTAGTGGTATATAATTATACAAAGCCAAATGGGTGGCTAAAATGAACGTAGGTCCGTTGAATTGTGCGGATGCGTGTTCAAAGGATGTCCGTTGAATTGTGTGAGATTCGGCAGAGAGATACAGAAATGTTAAGTGAGTGGTCAAGGGTCTGGAAGATGGTGTGCAATTTTGGTAAATGCGAGGTCATCATCTTTGGAAGGAAAAACGAAAGAGCAGACTATTATTGAAATGGTAAAACTTTCAGCACGTAAAAGGGGACTTGGGAATATTTGTACCTAAATCAGAAAAGTTTGGTTTGCTGGTGCAGCAGGCTATCAAGAAGGCAAATGGAATGTTGGTATGCCCTGATGGAGGGATTGCATTCAAGAATAGGGAGATTATGCTGCAACTGTACAAGGTATTGGTGAGGAAAGATATGCTGGTCTTGGAGGCAATGGAGAGGAGTCGTGGAATTCTCTGCCCCATGGAGCAAGCAATAGAGGCTACCTCAGTAAATATATTTAAGACAAAGTCGGATATACTTTGCATAGTAGGGGAATGAAGGGTTATTGTGAAAAGGCAGGAAAATGAGAATGAATCCATGGCCAGGTCAGCCATGATTTTATTGAATGGCGGAGCAGTTTCGACGTACCAAATGGCCTACTCCTGGTTCTATCTCATATGTTCTTATGAGTTACTGCAAAGCAGAAGCACCAGTGAACTTCTGCAGGGGCGGCCTCACGCCCGGTTGCTAAAGACTGAGGCGTGGATCTGGGACTAACAACCCTATCCAATAAACCCACTTCGCTAGAGGTAAACCAACAGAAGTTCCAAAGGCCACTCCCATGAATGAGCAAAGATCTTCGAAGATGGGCTCCACCTGGGGTCAATCTGAAAGACTGGCACAGGACAGAGGATTTTGTAAAGATGCTGTCAGGCCTATGATGCAGTGGGGGTTAAGAAGGAGAAGAATTGCAACCAGGATATCACCAAATGTTGAGAAATTCAGAACTCCGGCAGATTCTTTGGACAAAGATCAAGAGTTATCGTTTCAGGCCGAGGCCCTTCTCAGAACTGATGACTTTGAGATGAGACACAAGGACTGAAATAGATTGAATGTTGAATTCAATGCACAGACGTCCAGTGAACTGTTATTGTGGGAATCGCAGACAGGCTCACTCACGATGAATTTATTTCAGCTTCCGAAGCTTCAAATACTGGTAAACAGTTGCAGCAGCAGTTAACAGTTAAAATAGAAAACGTGACCGAACTAGAACTTTTGTTTGGGTTTCCTGTTGTCGTAGTTTGGAAGCTGCTGCACACGGGCCAGCTTCTTAGCATTGATGTTATATGTCACATTGGAAGGCAGTGCAGCCGACAAAAAGCATATTTATGGAAATTAAACTAATATTCTCTGTCCTATGTTGCGTTTTGTGAACCAGAGAATTGAAATATAAACAACGTTCACACCTAAATAAATAAGTAAAATATCACACCGGATGAACATACTCTTGGGACACTGACCACCTCCAACAGGATCTGCATCGATATTTAATGTCACTTCAATGAATCCTGAGTAATCCTGTTGCCATGTGACATAGGAGCAGAATTCAGCGATTCAGCGCATCGAGCATGCCCTTCCATTCTATCATGTCTGATTTATTTCCCTTTCAACCTGCCTTTCCCCCGAAGCCTTTGATGCCCTTACTAATCAAGAACCTATCAATCTCCACTTTAAATACAGGGCCTCCACAGCCGCCTCTGGAATTGTGTTTCACAGATTCACCATTCTCTGGCGAAACAAAATCCCCTTCTCTCTGTTCTGAAGGGACGTCATACTATTTTAAGGTTTTGCCCTCTGGTCCTAGACTGTCCCACAATTGGAAACATCGTCTCCACCTCCATTCTGAATAGGCCTTTCAATATCTAATAGGTTTTGTAGAGATGCCCCCACCCCAGAACCACCACCACCATTTTCTAAACTCCTGCGAGTACATGAGCAGAGTCATCAAACGCTCTTCATATGCAAACCCTTTCATTCCCAAAGTCATTCTCGTGAACCTCCTCTACACCATCTCCAGTGGAATTTCGTCCTCCCTTAGATAAGGGGCCCAAAACTACTGACAATAATGCAATTGCTGCCTGACCAATGCCTTACAAAACCTCAGCATTGCAACAACGCTACAGGAATCACCATTAATTATAAACGCCATTTGCTGTTATGAATATAGAGACTGCAAGAGCAGGTCAGAGGTTGGAATCGCAGAGCGAGTAATACTTTTTGACAGCACCATCAATTTCCACCTTAACACAGGGCACGAGTGCAATGGAATACTATCTGCTGGTCTCTATTGGTGCAGTTCCGACAAAGCGAACTCGGCATTGTCCATTGTAAAGAACTGCTATCAAAATTCACTGCCGTTCTCCTCCGAAACAGCTCCAACCTCTGCAGGTTCCCGTCCTTGATGTGAATTATCCGGGATAGTACATCTGTCAATGTCCCTGGTTCTAATGTCTCTGGTACCTTTACAGGAGGGGCTGCAGTAAGTGTACACAGTCGACTTATCGCCAGCTTCTGCGAAATTTAATGAACAGGAAATAAATGCCGGGTTTGTTAGAGATATACATGTCTACATCCCGGAAGCCATGGTCAAACCATGCTCTGTTTGACGGACCTTCTGAACACTTCTCCAAAGCTGTTTGATCTTGTGACGAACAGACGTGATAACCTGGTGCAATACGCACAAGGCGCAGGTTGGATGTACAGGCCCCGCCCCGGATCTCGGCACCAAGCAGTGTCCACTGCCTCTGAGAGGCTGCACAGACCCGCGACTGAAATCAGTCCGACTCCTGAGAGTCGAGCACAGAGCTGCCGACTACCGACCCGAGTCCAGATGTTGATGGAAGCATTGACTCTGTTCGTTACTATTCAGATGTTTCGTGTTTGCGGTGAGTGAGTCAGCCTTGAGAACTTCCAAACAAGATCGCCCGAAATGTAGGGAGAAACGGGCCCTACGTCTGTAAGGAGTTTGTTATCCCAGTGGAAATGTTGTTTGGTTATAAAAGAGGGTCAATGATGGAGATTAAATTACCACACGACCCTCGCCCCGCACTCGACATCAAAACATCCCACGAAAGTGGGGAAATAAATTTTAGTGAATAATATAAATCTGGGTTACAAAGCTACAATCTCATCAATGCTGATTCTAAAACTACCTAAATAAATTCTAAATAAGTTTCTCGCTAAGTCTCGCTCATTTTCTATTGGTGATGCGTATCTGGCGCACTGGTTCCCTGTGCCCGCATGTAACGCCAAACCAGATCCAGAATGTTTGGCGAGCCCTGCCTTAAATGGCCACAAAACTTCTCGATTTAAGGTCACCTACGGAATAGTGGACAATCTAACTTTGCCGGCTGCACATCCTGTAAATGAATTAAGAAAAACTCTTAAAAATTTGACCTAGTTAACGTATATTTTCCTTCTGGTCGACGTTAGATGTGTTAAGATACCTTAGCCAATAATTACAACCTAAAATGACGGTGCATCTTAAGCTACGGGCAATGTGCTCAATCCGACTTCATTTGATTCTGTAGTAGATAGTTTTAATTAACTGATAATAACTCCAGTTGCAGAACCCAAGCCGTTTTCTGAGAGTCCGGCTGTAGTCACTGCACATGTCGGTCAGCCGGTTGAACTCTCCTGTGAACTCACGTACCCAGTGGAGGTCGCAAGCAATGTGTTGTGGTACCAACAGCGTGCGGACGAACCCCCGGTAGAGATCAAATCCACGGACTGCCGAAAGACCGGCTGTAGGACGACTTACAAAAAAGTCTCTGGCGATCGCACATCAGTGCTGGAAATTCGGGACGTCGGTGTGGAGGATTCGGGTTCCTACTACTGTTCTCGAAGGGATTTGCTGCTTGCGAAGGGACCCACACTCCTGGTTGGAGGTAAGAGAACTCGACAGTGGGATTATACCCCGCCATCTACTTCATGAGAAGCTGCGGTTAACGGTGTTCCAATCTCTGTCCAGACAGCTCCACCAACCGGACCTACATCCTGGTATTTGTCCCACTGTCTGAGAGGAACGGGTCGGTTCCCCTGGTGTGTCTGGTCGGCGGCCTTTCTTCCATCCATATTGTCATTTACTGGAACATTTCCGGAGAGATCATGGAAGGATGGAGCGATACCGGCACGCTTGACCCTGACCTGAGTTATAGTGTTAGAAGTCAGATGCCAGTCCCAGTGGAAACCTGGAGGAGCGGCGGAGTCTGTACCTGTATCGCACAGCTCGGTGGTGCGGGAAAGATGATAATCAAGAGCGTGTCCCATATCACCATTGAACCAGATCAAGGTGAGGTTATGTTTTGTACATGAAGTATTGATACTCATCTGTGGTGGAATGGCGGAACAGACTCGTTGGGCCGAACGGCCTAATTTTACTCATATGTATTATGATCTTATGTCTGTTGGAATAACTCACAGTCAACATTAATTTGTATTTATTCGCTTTTAACAATCTGCTTACCTACACCATTGGCTGGCCTTGTAACAGCTGGGGGTGAAACTCCTTCTTAACCCTTTGATGTCCGTGATGATCTCACAGTAGGGTCGGGAGAGGCTTCCAGAAATTGGACACGCCAACGATGAAAGAAAGGCGCTGTCTTTCCACGTTGGGATAGTAAAGTGGTGAAATGTTTGGAAGGGTCAAAGTGGCGGCGAGGCAAAGCGGAGAAACGGTCTGAGAAGCCGTATGGCTTATTTCATTCAAGTCTTATTTCAAGTGTTATTTCGTTCTTTGATTCGTGTTTTGGTTAACGTTGCCATGGGTTTCTGGACGTACATTATAGTTTCAGGATCAAAGATCGAACTTGCTCACCATATACATTTACACGTATTGGGAATTTGTTGTAGAGTGCTGGTCAGTGCACGAAATGCAACACAAGTCAAAAACTTCCTAAAATTATTAGAGTAAAGACTTATAAATAAATATTTAAGAGAGCATCCACTGGTGTAAAACCAGTCATATGTGTAAAACCATACAACCAAATGAAAGCTCGAATAAAGTGTTCTTGGAAACCACGATTTCACCAAACAACAATTTTCTTTCTCTAGGCTGGTTTCATCCCACAGTGATGCGTCTTGGGATCCTTGTCTTCCTGGTTATCCTAATTATTATTTGGATCTCTAAAGAGCGCGGATCAGGTGAGGTTTGGCTTTCCCCAGAAATATCCATATAACTATTAACAGTTGCTGTGGTCCCTGCTTCAAGATTCTGTGTAATAATTGCTGCCAATGGGTTTAGAAGGAGTTGTGGCGGGGAGCTGGACTGAAATCTCAGAAGGTAGGGATCTGAGGTCTCAATCCCGCCATCAGTGGTGTCTTTGTGTATGTTGCTCATATTATTATTCTTAATGAATATTTATCTTTGTTCCCTGGATCAATCTCGTAAAACCTGAAGTATGGACATAGCCAAGCATAGCCTCAATTACTACGAATTTTGTACTATTGTAGGGGTGTTTATTATTGTCGCCCTCGGAAGGTTAATCTAACCGTGAAGAGAATTTGGGGAAATACAAGTTGTGGATATCACTCTGAGGACAACGTATGCCCTGTTCATGTTCTATACACTTTCAATTTCCTCTTTTAATTCCGCACATACCTGGTGATTTTCACTTTGTGATTTCTCTTTATTGCGAGTGTTTGGAATGGCTGTGTTCATTAAGTACGGAGTTCTTTCTTGTTTTTTTTTGCAATATAAAATCCAGGGAGCTATTATAAATCGCCCTTATCAGTGATAATGCATCGGTCATAATATTATTTGTCGGACACTGAATCTAAGACTGAATTAGGCTTATATTTAGAGTAAGGTATAGTGTCTTTTATGAGTTCGGATTTTATGAGTTGTGCCTGGCTAAGTAATCAGATTGATTTAAATTGCTGCAGTATCCTGCAGAATGTTAGATTGTTTCCGTTTTTTCGGGCATTTTCTGAATTTATCGTCTTGAATTTGTTGGTCTTTTACAATATATTTTTGATGTTTTTGTGTAACCCACCTGGCCCTGTCTTGCCACAAGGAAGAGTTCCTCAACTCTGAGCCAGGCATTCGACATTTCCTTGTCGACATCTAGTCTGCTCCGATAATGGGATGTCTTCCATGGAGGGTTATGCACTTCTATTGGCTCCCCTTTTCTTCTGTGATGATAATTCCTTCATTTTCCTGAGTTGTGCTTTCATTGAAGTTTAGTAATGCACCCAAAACTACTTATCAGTATTGCATATGCTAGTGTAGATGCTGACCCCTGTTTTCGTTGACAAAAATATATTCTTAAAAGTTTTATCTAACTGCTGTTTAGATTTGTAATATCTGTTATTCCTGTTCCTCATTCTGTCCAGGTAGTATTAATCTAAGTACGTTCAAGCATACGAAGTGTTTTCTAATAATTGTCATTTTTCCTTGAAAATTTTCCGGATCTGTTTCTGACAAAGATATTACACCAAATGAATACGTTACTCCCGTTGTTATATTTTTACTTTGGGTGGACCGGTGGAGGTTCGTCTCGACCAAAGGAGGTGTAAGGCCCTCTTTCCCTCCGGTAGCTTGCAGGTATAGCACCTGCCTGGCACATGGGATTCCATGACAGAGCTGATTGTGTATCTGAGAAATATTTTCGAGTTGGGGGTTACTGTCATATTTGGAAATGAATAAGAAACTCGCAATGCATTTGAGAAGCTTTAATGAATTTGAAATAATTAGCATAGACCGACAGCTGATTTATTGGGGACTACTGTCATGCTTGGATTGCTGGCATAGGACATTTCTGCAAATAATTATAAATTCGCCAGACCAAATAATTGTTCCAATTCGTGTTTTTTCATTGCACAGGAACCCATCGTCAATTGGCGACGCACCAAGTACACGACACTGTGGCTCAGGTACGTATGGTGATGTAACCCGTTGTAAGATTCACCAATTTGATTTTTCGGATTGGGGAAAAAATAATGATGGGTTTAAACGGAGTCACCAGGAAATTATGAAGAGAAAGCCGTACTTTACTAATCTGCTGCAGTTGTTTAAGGGTTTATCTCGCGGAGGAAGTTTGAAACAGTCGTGACTGTTGAAAAATGGTAGATCATGCTGTGCGATATCTTTGATTGCCATTGTTTGCTATATATTCCAGTCCCAAGCCTCTCTCGAGTTCGCTGCATCATCCTCACCCCGCAGATGAGAATCTGATTGAAGGGTTACGAAGAAATGGACCGAACCTGGGGTCACACCAAAACCTACTGAACGAATCATCTGACGCTGCTGGATTGACAAGATTTGTGCGGGCTCATTTGATACGTGAATAGAATGTTGGACTAACATTGATGTCGTGATTCTGACATATTCCTAACCTTAAGTTTAAAACAGTGTCTTTTTGCAAAGTTTGCGTAAGTCTCTGATGAATGTTCCTTTGTATAAATTAAATATATTCTAAGATAATTTTTAAAAGAAACTGTATTGCGTTAATCAATGGTCACTTTCGGGGTTATTCCGCCTCTGGTTTCAACTTAGGCTGCAGCTCAGTTATTGTACATTGCGTCTTGTAGGATTGACTTTATATTTATTGTACTTCTTTGTGTTTCCATTGAGTTTTTATGCTGCATCGGATCGAAGTAACAATAAATCTTGACAATGAATTTGGACAACAACCGAGGCATAAAGAGAAGTTAAACGCCCGCATTTGATCAAGAGATCTTTGGCCTGAGAGGAAAAACAGCGATGTTTTAAACCAAAAACCATAAGACCACATGGCACAGGTCCAGCGAGATTGCTCCACTATTCCATTATGACCAATTTATTATCCCTCTCACAGCGCCATTATTCTACATTCTCCCCGTAGACCTTGACATCCTCACTAATCAAAATCCAGTAAAACACCGTTAAATATGCCTCCTCAATCGTCCGTGGCAATGAATTCCACAGATTCACCACCCTCTCGATAAAGTAGTACTAATCACCTCTATTCTAATGGGACGTCCCTCTATTCCGACGCTGTGCCTTTGGTTTTAGACTTTCCCACTATAGGAAACAACATCTGCACGTCAGCTCTATCGGGACATTTCATTGTTCAGTCTATTTCACTGAGATCCCCCACCCCACTTCGTTCTCCTAAACACCAGCCATCAAACGATCCTCATACGTTCATCATTTCATTCCGGGAATCATTCTCGTCAACGTTTCTCTGGATCCTCTCCAATGTCAGCACATTATTTCCTAGATAAGGGTCTCGAAACTGCTCACAATACACCAAGTGTAATCTGACCAAAGACTACATGAGATGCTTTACAAGAAACATTCCTCAAACTGGGTTTAAAGTTTCAGTCTGATCTTCCGGTTCCCTTTTAATTTTTGGAAATAACGTTGCAGGGATGTAATGCTGAGGCCTGAAAAGGCACAGGTGAGGTCTCATCTTGAGTATTGTGAACAGTTTTGGGCTCCTTATCTAAGAAAGGATGTGATGGCAATGGAGAGGGTTCAGAGGAGGCTCACAAGGATGATTCTGTGAATGACAGGATTCTCGTATGAGGAACGTTTGATGGCACTGGACCCGTACTCGCTGGATTTAGAAGGATGAGCGGAGGGGATCTCATTAAAGCCTTTTGATTGTCGAAAGGCCTAGACATGGTAGATATGGGAAGGATGTTTGCCTTGATGAGGGAGCCTAGGACAAGAGGGCACTGCTTCAGGATAGAAGACCATCCATTTAAAAGAGATGCGAAGAATTTCTTTAGCCAGGGGTGCTGAATTTGCGGAATTTGTTATCAGGGACGGCTATGGCCGTGTCGTTGGGTGTATTTAAGGCGGAGATTAATAGGTTATTGTTCGGTCGTGGCATCAAAGGTTTCGGGGAGTAGGTCAGGGCGTAGATTTAAGGGGTGGGCAGGTGGTGGAAGGACCAGCCATGGTCTTAGAAGAATAAAGAGTGATATGATTAGTTTTTAGGATGTTAGTTGCAGTAGTCAGGGAGCCTCGAACAGGAGGATGCTGGGCCAAAGTTTAGGAGTGGCGTTATGCAATTCATTGTATCAGAGTCCAGAAGAAATGTGAGATTCTCTCGAGGAAACGGCAAAGAACATCGAAAAATTGTTTCGTTAAAATCTGATGCTGAACTTTTTTGATTAACTGTCGGTAGACGAATCAGTCCGAATGGCCTCCTCACGCCGTTCTTATAACTTAGTTCCACCTGGAGAAAACGGCACAAACGATATGAATTTCCAATAACTCCATCTTCAATTTCATACATGATGCCATTGTCTCATCAGAACCTCACTGAGCCTCGGCTGAAGGGAAACTACATCGCAAAGCATTTGGGCTGATGAAGTGAAGATTGGCTAAATGTCAGTCTACTGGAACTTATTTTTATTTGTGGTAATATTATTTTCTGTGTTGTGTGGGAGGTATATGTCCTGTGTTGTACGCTTTCTCCTGAAGGAGCGACTTTTCATTTGGCTGCATACATGTGTACGGTTGAATAACAGTACGTTGAACTTGAGCTAAATCATCCCACACTTATCATAAGAGTGGCAATTTTTTTAGGTCTAAAGCAGTGTATCTGCTGACGGCAATCAAATCTGGGTTTCGTCTGATTCTTCCCGAATGTTTCATTATCTAAGTATTTGACTCGGGGCCTTCTTAAGCAGAAAGTCCCCACCAAAATTGGAGACCAAACCAATGCCGTAAGTGTATTAATAGTGGTGGTTTCAGACACTCCGTTCCCCCGCCCATTCTCCCCTTACCTCCCGCCACCCCAGCCCCGCTTCTGCTCTCCTCCTTGATGGGTCCTCTGACCTCCGCACATTGGAGGTCACTCGGCAACCTGAATTGGCCCAGTCTTGAGATTCAGAATCTGAATCAGGTTTAATATAATTTATATATTTCGTGAAATTCGTTGATATGAGGCAGCAGAAAACTGCAATACATAATAATAAAAAACTAAACATTGTAGTAAGAAGTAGATATAAAACTTAAATAAAATAATTGGTATAAAAACAGGAAAAAATCTGAGGTAGTGTAATGGGTTCATTGTACATTCAGAAATCTGATGGTAGAGGGGAGGAGTCTGTTCCTGAAACGATGTGCGTGTCTTCAGGCACCTGTAACTTCTCTTTGATGATAGAAATGAGAAGAAGTTATGTCAATTGCAGTGGCCTTGCCGATTGAAGCTATGCGGTCTTATACAGTCCATTTCGTAATTCCGGGAACTTTATGCCAAAAGTTTAATTTGTGATAAACAGCGTAAACCATGACACCGTGGACACTGACACCTTTCAACTTTCACATGCAAGTACCTCCCAGTTTCCACTCAGCTATTTGGATTCACCTGCTGCTCTTTCGAGACTCTTAACCTGCAGCCTGTTGTTGTTCTTCGTAGCTTGTTATTTTGCGGTCTTTTATTAAAGTTATTTTTCACCAATGAATCATCTCCCCGGCTCTGCTTTGGGTCAAGCCTCTTCTGCATTTCTTGACCGCAAAGCATGGAATCGAAAATACACAGCATTCTCCTTGTCCAATCTGTTTTATTGCACATTGTAAGCGATACAATCTTGAATTAGATCAAACTAAATTTTCCGACATAGGTAGAAAGTGAAATTAAATGTGTCAGTTTAAGAAAACCAAAACTCTCTTAACCACAATTTAAAAATCAAGATTAAAAAAAAACAGAAAAACATAATAATTGGCTTCTGTAAAATAGGATTGAATATTCCTCTTGGAATGTGTTTTGTAAAAGCCTAGGAGAAATTGTTTCAGTGTCACGAGTTGGTGCTCCCGGAAGCTGGTATATTGAGAAGAGCTGGAAGTTTTTCAACTCGGTATTTTGAAATTATTTACAGTTGTTTCGTTGACGTTTTTTCCCAGACAACAGGAAAGTCATAAATCTCATCTGTAACGGATTGCCAACTTCTTGGGCATGACTTCCGGGAGCCCTCAGAAGACCATCGACTGATGACTGGAACTGTCACTGACAGCCCTTACCAGTACAGACCTGCTACATGTCAAAACCGCATAGCAAAATCCTCTCTTCCACCTGCCCTCTCATTATAGAGCCCACGTTAAAAATCAATTAGAGTAGGTAGATTCCGAAAGAAAACGAAGAGCATCGCAAGAATGTCACGGGACAAAAGGAGACCGTTCTTCCAATCAACAATCTTCCGCAGTATTATTAAATTCTGATTCACTTAGGTGGTGAAAAGATACCGCAAGAGATCTTCCGAATCGGGATTGGTGAGTGAGGTGAAGAAGCAAGGATAATACCATAAGATCAAAAGACATAGGAGCATAATTAGTTCATTCGGCTCATTAAGTCTTCTTCGCCATTCCATCATGGCTAATTTATTATCCCTTTCAACTATATTCTGCAACCTCCTCCTCGTAAGCTTTTTAACCCTTCCTAATCAAGAACCTATCAAACTCTGGCTAAAGAAATTCATCCTCTTCACTGTTCTAAAAGAACTGTTGCGTTCACAGGGGATGATGGACATGGTCTTTTTAAGAGGAGTGGTGAATTAAGTTGTGGATGTTGGGAAGCAGACACACTTTGGTTGTAGTTCAAAAAAATAAACGTCGCAAATATGGTACCATTGCGACTAGTGTTGAAACATCATCTTGCTACGATTAATGTAAAGGACGTGGGCAAGTGCTTCACAACTTGTTCAGGACTCGAAGACAGTTAGAAAACTAAGTTCTGAAAGGGTCATAAAGAGGCCAAGACTGTTAATGGTAGTTTAAACAAATGGACAAATAAGTATCAAATGCAGTGCAGCACGGGTAAATCTGAAATTGGCCATTCAGGTAGAAAATGTAACATTGAAGGAAGTGAGGTACAAGATGAAACACGGAAGATTTCGGAGGCACACAGCGATGTGGATCTCCCAATATTTCAGCACAAAATACGATATAAACGGCATTAAAAATAGTTGCTTAAAGGTCTGCAATGCTTGATGGCGGTAATAGACTGATGGGGCGGGGCTAACTAGAATGGTATACTGGATTAAATACCTGGGTGGAGGAGACTTTTAAGATAGTGCGAGGTTTTTTGTTTTAATAACTATACAGCGCTTTCTAGGACGAGCATTTTCAAAGGCAGTGAGTTTTGAGTGGTGTGAGTGGGTGAGTTGTGTCCACAATGATTTGTCGTACCCGCTTCTTTGTTCTAACAAAAAGACAGTGCAGAATTTCCATAGTATGTAACTCGGCCCGGGGTTGAGGTTGGTGTCTGGTGTTGTAAAATAGACATTGGAGCGCAAGCCATAATTCTATGTATGTGTCAACACAGTTCTAAATACAAAGTTCAAAGTAAATTTATTAACAAAGCACAGACATGTTACTATATACCGCCCTGAGGTTGACCTTCATCCGGGAATTCACAGAACGTAATGGCAACACAATAGAATCAATCTAAAACTGCACACAGACAAAGACGGGCAAACAACCAATGTGCAAAAGAAAACCTATTGCCCCACACAAAAAGAACAGTAAACAGGTATGTCAATAATTTTGAAAAATTGAGTTGTCGAGTCCTTGACGTTGAGTCCATAGGTGGGGAAATCAGCTTAGAACATGGATTCATGACCCTAATGGTTGAGGGGAAAGAGTTGTTCATGGACCTGGAGGTGTGGGACCCGAGATTTCTATACCTCATTCCAAAGCCAGAAGAAAGCATGACTTGGGTGGTCGGGTTGTTCATGATGGAGGCTTTTTTCCTGGACCGCCCTCCTGTGTTCACTGGTGGAGAGGACATTTCCAGTATTGTACTGGGATGTGCTCACTAATTCTCCAAGGCTTTTCTGTTCAAGAGTATTGGTGTTTTTAGGCGATGCAGTGATGGAACTAATCAGAATATTGTCCAGCTTGCATCTATAGAAGTTATTAAAGTCTGACAGCCCGACAGTGAGATACCTGCAGATACTGAATAAAGACGTGCTTACCTTTAGCAGACGGGGCATGGAGAACGTGGTATTGAGGGTTCCGCATCTGGAATATTGGTTAATTTTTGGTTGCCATACCATTGTGTTACGTATTCAGGCAACAATAAATATATGAGTTAGGCAAAGGTATATATAACAAACAACACGTTTATTAAAGACTGAAAACAAACCCTCCAAAAGTAAACAAACACTAACATAACCGGAAATCAGCTGCTGTGCGGCAACCTGAACAGTTCTTAAAGCGATGCAGCTCAAACAGTTCTTAAAGCGATGTTGCAAAAACAGTTATTTAAAGTAGTATTGCCAAAAGTTAAAAATGCTCACAGTCCATTTAAAGGAGAGACTTTTAAGACGATTTAAATTCTCTTTCACGTCGTCTTGCTTCAGTCCCCGACGTCGAACATTTCCCACGAAGAATTTACGAAACGAAACGACTGAAAAGGCACTGACCTTTCCTTTATCACACTTTCCTCAATCTTCTGCTATCCCACAGAGTTTAACACGAGAACAGTCAACGAATTCCTTCCGAATAAGGATTAAACAAGGTCGAATCCGTTTCACCGTCGAAAATCGATTCTCCTCGATCTTTAACTCCCGAACTCTGATCTTCACTCTCCACTGATTCTCAACTAGCAGTATTGTAAATAAACTGCTGGCAATGACCTTTTAAACTTTAGGCATTAGATAAAAACTTCATCCTTCAACTAAACTGCGTCATCACAGTAAATCAGGCAGTGGCATGAAGTCAACATGGCAAATCCAGCCACGAGCTGCCCCTCCTCACAGGGTGGGGTCTTCCTTTTATAACCGGTAAAAAAAACCTGTCACATGATCTCTACTGGCGGGAAAATGACATCACTCCACCATCACAAGAACATTACCTCAAGTCCAGTATAGCTTCAACCCCAGTCACGTGACAAGGGTACCACTGTCATGTGTCAAGAGTACTTAACAATTGAAATAACCTGCTTCTTCAGTGGAGGGAGTCCATAAAAGATTCATCAGAATATAACTGGGGACTGACGGGCTTGAGTTAAAAGAAGAGACCGAGAATACTGGAAATGCTTTCGCTGAAGCAATGGAGGCTCAGGGGCCACTCTACGGATGTTTATAAAATCCTGAGTGATTAAACGGAATGTCATGTTTTTTCCCAAGGTAAGGGAAAGTAAAACGAGACCACGGGGTCAAAGTGAAAGAGTAAAGACTTGAGGAGTAATTCAGGGTCATTTATTCAACAGATTTCGGTCGTACTGTGCATAAAACGACTTGCCAGAGAAAGGATAGAGGCCGGTACAGTTAAAACATTCAGTAATCATTTGGATAGATATGTGGATAGGAAACGTTTAGAAGGACATTAGGAAAATGTAGGCAGAGAAGACTAGCCCAATAATGCCTTATAGTCAGCAGGGACGAGCTGGGCCGAAAAGCCTGTTTCTGTGCTCCATAACTCTTATCAGTAGCTGTCCCAGAATGTCAAGGTGCAAACGAAAGATCTGTGCACGCCTTTGGAATGTTTTATAATAAACTTAGACAGTCACACGGAAGAGGAATGTACACTTGTACAGGCTGAATGAATTAGTTTAGTAGATTTCCATTAGCTCGGCAAAACATTATGGCGGGGAGGGTCTGTTTCTCTGCTGTACTGAGCTGTTCTATATTCTCTAAATGAACCAAAAAGGATTTATTCCCACTTCATTTCCTGCCGCGTGTGGTCTCACTTCTGCAAAGTTCATCCGGCCGCTCTTGTTTCCTGAGATGGAAAGAGATTTAATGTAAACAATGGCGTTAAACCCACAACCAGACAACAACGGCAATAAAAAACAAACCTGGGGAGTTAGAAAGAATTTGGAACCTGACTGCCGGTTCCTGTAGCTTCGGCCCACGGCGAATATATCCGTGAGCAGAAAGATAATCGCCACAGGAAAGCCGACATGATACAGTAAAAGGCAAACATGCGTGGATGGGACATTTCCAAGAGAAAAGAAGCGATCGTTTTTTTTTAAATGTTCCAACATCTCTATCTCACAATTTCTGACTCTAAAGATATATTCACAAACAGATTGTGCACTGTAAGAATTTGGGAGCAGATCATAGTGCCCCCAGATCCAAAAACTGATTTATAAATATTTATGAAAGATTTGAATCTCCGCCTACGTATCAAAACAGATGGAGGGGGAGAAAAGGACGGATAGGTGGATAATTAGAATCCGAATCAAGTTTAAAATCGCTAACATTTGTCGTGCAACATTAAATTCTATAAATTATGTTAATAACCATATTTTTAAAATAAATTTATTTTATAGATTAACAGTTCCTGGTGCAGAAAGAGAGCAAACTCGTGAGGTAGCATCGGGTGGTGATAACTATATGAATACTATATATCGGCAGATTGATGCGGTTGAGTACAAAGGACTACCATGCCAGTGTCAGGCACAGGGGAAGGTTATGGTGCTCTTCTTTACCCACAGCTCTGGCCACAGTCAGATACTAGACACATATTAATTGGAAAGATTCCAACTTACGCTGGAATAAAACTGTTGCAAACTATCAAGGGGTAAACTATTAAGGTAATTGGGGAAAAGTTTAAAGAGATGTCAGAGGTAGACTTTTTACACAGAGTGAGGGGGGTATAGAACGCGCTGCTAGGGTTGGTGTCGAGGCAGATACATCAGGGACCGTTAAGACACTCTTAAAAAGGTTCATGGATGATTGAAAAGTGGAAGGCTCTTTTTGCGGGTAAGGTGCGAATAGATTAAATCGACGGCACATCATCGTGGGTCGCAGAGTCTGCACTGTGCTGTACTATTCATCTGTCGCAAATCAGAAGAATACCCGATTAGCAGCATTTATTTTTTTCCTTGCAAAAATCAACGTTTCGTCTGTATTGTCAGCGCTCATCAGCCCCTTGGCCTATCGTTTTCCTTCCTCTTTTTTGGCGAAACATTAGATACCATTGTGCTTTGATGCGGATGATAAGGAGGCCTCGTACACTTTGTGAAGTAGGTATCCAACAAAAGTACGGTGAGAACAAATGCAAGGGGAGAGAATGCCTGTGTCATAAGGAAATACCCAGGAAACAGAAGAAAAGGGTTTAATTCGGAACTCCTGAGGAATAACAACTACGAAAGTAAGAAATTCATGAGGACGTTATCTAGTTAAAGCTGTACCAAGTTATTTGTAATATATATCTCACGGTACACTTGTTGGATACCTACTATATATATATATATAAACCGGACTCTGTGTAAACTGCCTTTACCGTTCACCAGAGTATTAAAATTCCTAAATCCCATTGGGACCTACATCCCAAGGATTAAATTCGAGCATGGAGGACAGAGCCAAAAAAAAAGAAATAGAATTAGATTTAGGTTTGTTAGCGCTCTTGGAGGGGGGTTAAACTAAATTTGCAAGGGGATGGGAACCATAGTGACAGAGCAGATAGTGGAGCAGAGGTGAAAATAAATTATGTTAAAAGACCATGCAAAGTCACAAATAGAAGGTTTGTGTGTGGTGGTAATAATCTTCTGAGGTGCGTCTATTTCAATGCGAGGTGTATTGTGGAGAAGGCAGACGAGCTGAGGGCGTGGGTTGACACATGGAATTATGACATTATAGCCATTAGTGAAACTTGGTTACAGGAGGGGCAGGACTAGCTGCTTAAGGTTCCAGGGTTTAGATGTTTCAGACGCGATAGAGGGAGAGGGATGAAGGGTGGCGGCTTGGCTTTAGAATTGCTAGTCAAGGAAAATGTTACAGCAGTGCTCAGGCAGGACAGGTTATAGGGTTTGTCTACCGAAGCCATATGGGTAGAGCTGAGAAACAGGAAAGGTATGACCACATTAATGGGGTTGTATTATAAACCACCCAATAGTCAGCGAGAATTGAAGGAGCAAATCTGCAGAGAGATAGCAGACAACTACAGGAAACATATTGTGATAGCAGGGGATTTTAATTTTCCACATATTGATTAGGATTCCCATACTGTCAAAGGTTTAGACAGGTTAGAGTTTGAAAATGTGTTCAGGAAAGTTTCCTATATCAATATATGGAGATGCCAACTAGAAAGGATTCAATAGACCCCCTATTACGAAACGAGTTAGGACAGGTGTCAGAAGTATGTGTAGGGGAATACTTTGGTTCCAGCGATCATAACACCATCAGTTTCAGCTTGATCATGGATAAAGGTAGATCTGGTCCTCGGGTTAAGGTTCTAAACTGGAAAACGGCCAAATTTGAACAGATGTGAAAGGATCTAAAAAGCGTGGATTGGGACAGGTTTTTCTCTGGCAAGGATGTGATTGGTAAGAGGGAGGCCTTCAAAGGAGAAATTTTGAGAGTGTAGAGTTTGTATGTTCCTCTCAGGATTAAAGGCAAAGTGAATAAGAATAAGGAATCTTGGTTCTCAGTGGATATTGGGAATCTGATAAAGTAGGAGAGAGAGGTGTATAACATGTATAGGCAACAGGAAGCAAATAAGGTGCTTGAGGAGTATAAAAAGTGAAAAAAAAAAACTTAAGAACGAAATCAAAAGGGCTAGAAGCCATGAGGTTGCTTTGGCAGTCAAGGTGAAGGATGATCCTAAAAGCTTCTACAGGTATATTAAGAGCAAATGGATAGCAAGTGATAAAATTGGTCCTCTTGAAGATCAGAGCTGTCGGCTATGTGTGAATCAAAAGAAACGGGGGAGATCTTAAATGTTTTTTGTGTCTGTATTTACTAACGAAACTGGCATGGAGCAAATGGAAATAAGGCAAACAGGTAGTGAGGTCAGGGAACCTAGACAGATTGAGGAGGAGGAGGTGCTTGCAGTCTTGAGGCAAATCAGATTAGATAAATCCCCAGGACCGGACAGGGTATTCCCTTGGACGTTAAAAGAGACTAGTGTCGAAATTGCAGGGGCCCTGGCAGATATATTTAAAATGTTGGTATCTACGGGTGAGGTGCCGGAGCTCATGCTGTTCCGTACTGCCTCAAAAAGGCTCTAAAGTAATCTGGGAAGTCATAGGCCGGTACGTTTGACGTCAGTAGTAGGTGAATTATTGGAAGAAGTACTAAGAGATAGGATCTCCAAGTATTTGGATAGATAGGGACTTATTAGGGAGAGTCAACATAGCTTTGTGCGTGGTCGGTCATGTGTAACCAATCAACTAGAGTTTTTCGAGGATGAAGTGGATGAAAGTGGATGAAGGGAAGGCAGTGGATGTTGTCTACATGGTCTTCAGTAAGGCCTTAGCAAAGGTCCCGCATGGGAGCTTAGTCAGGAAGATTCAGTCGCTAGGTATACATGGTGAGGTAGTAAATTGGATTAGACGTTGGCTCAATGGGAGAAGCCAGAGTGTGGTAGTGGAGGATTGCTTCTCTGAATGGAGGCCTGTGACTAGTGGTGTGCTGCATGGATCACTGCTGGGTCCATTGTTATTTGTCATCTATATCAATGACCTGGATGATAATGTGGTAAATTGGATCAGCAAATTTGCTGAGGATACGAAGATTGGAGGTGCAGTGGACAGTGATAAAGGTTTTCAAAACGTAGAGGGATTTGGATCAGCTGGAAAATGGGCTGAAAATGGCAGATAGGGTTTAATGCAAACAAGTGTGTGGTATTGCACTTTGGAAGGACAAACCAAGGTAGAACATACAAGGTAAGTGCTAGGACACTGAGGAGTGCAGTAGAACGGAGGGATCTGAGAATACAGACACATGATTCCCTAAAAGTGGTGTCCCAGGTAGATAGGGTCGTACAGAAAGCTTTTGTTACATTGGCCTTTATGATTCAAAGTATTGAGTATAAGAGTTGGAATGAAATGGTGAGGTTGTATAAGACATTGTTGAGACCGAATCTGGAGTATTGTGTGCAGTTTTGGTCACCTAATTATAGGAAGGATATTAATTAAGTTGAAAGATTGCAGAGAATGTTTACAAGGATGTTGCGGGAACTTGAGAACCTGAATTACAGAGAAAGGTTGAATAGGTTAGGACTTTATTCCCTGGAGCTTATAAGAATGAGGGAAGATTTGATAGAGATATATAAAATTATGATGTGTATCAATAGAGTGAATGCAAGTAGGCTTTTTTCCACTGAGGCTAGGGGAGAAAAAAACCGGAGGACATGTGTTAAAGGTAAAGCGGGGAAAGTTTAAAGGGAACAATAGAGGGGGGTGTTTCTTCACACGGAGTGTGGCGGAAGTGTGGAATGACCTGCTAGATAAAGTGGTAAATGCAGGTTTACTTTTAACATTTAAGATAATCTTGGACAGATACATGGGTGAGAGGGGTATGGAGGGATATGGTCCAGATGCAGGTCAGTGGGACTAGGCAGAAAATGGTTCGGCACATGCAGAAAGGGCCGAAGGGCCTGTTTCTGTGCTATATTGTTCCATGGTTCCATGGTTCTATTAGACAGATAGTCCTTGGATGGGGCGGAAATACAATAATCTCCAATAATATTTCAGTCATCTTCAGTGATTGATAACTGAGCTAAGAAGGACAAGTAAATCATCTGTCCTTGTTCCAAAAATTCAATTTGAGATGTGTTATATGTATCAGGAGAGTCATTTTAAGATCCGGCACGAAGCTGTGATAATGCTGCAACAAAGTGCACTTTGATTATCCCGGAACAATTCCACATGAACCAATATTTCCCCCAAGGCAGAACCTTCCCAACATGGGGTCCACGGACCCTTTGGTTATGGCGGAGGTTCATGGCATAAAAAAGATTTGGAACACCTGTCCTAAAACAATCACTTCAATGATCCGGAGCTAGAAATGCTTCTCAAATTCAAAGAAGCGAAGACTAACCTGGAAGGAGATATATCAGGACGCAGACTGTTGAAAAACTCACTGTCGTTGTGAATTATGCACCGAGTGATTGCCCAGATATCGGTGGGTTCGGAAGGAAAGCGAAATACAGGTCGGCTGCCGAAATTGTGTCCAGCATTTAAAAATATGTATGTGGAAGTTACCGAGCCTCATCATCTCGCGCTGCATGTTTCCTGTTTACGCTTTCAAGGTCAGTGATTGCGTCTAACTGCAAAGGTCGCTATGTGATACATGAGCACCCGTGGAAAGCGTTGTGCGGTCCAGGTTGCTTAAACCGCAGGCAAGAAACAGGTGGTGTTAAGTGACATTTATTTGCTTCTCTCACCCGCGTGGCCCCTGTACTTTACTTGTCACCCTGCAGAGCACTTACTCTGTAACACTTATTATCTAAAAATCGATCCAGCCCGGTCTTAAATTTGAACAGATGCAAAGATTTGAATGCCATCCGCGAAGAACATTCTGGAGATTTATCATGATTGAAGAAATTACCTCTCACCTCAATTCTGAAGGAGCAACTCTATTTTTAAAGCATTGCCCTCATTCTAGGTACCACTATCCAAGAGAATCACTGACCCTGCAAAAACTCTGTCAGTCCTTAGTCCTAACTTTAACCTTGTAATCATTTCCCGTATCAAAAATCGGCAGGTTGTTTGCCGCCTAATTGCTCCTTGTACCTACACATTAACTGTCAGTGATTTGTGTACAATTAACTCCTTGTCACCCGTGAAAACAAAATATTTCAGTCTTTGTTCACTTAAAATTTCTTTATCTCGTGTTGACTGATGTGCATGTTATTACAATTTTCCGCGCTACATTTTATTATACCTTGGAAATTCGCTTATATACTCGTCACCTTATGTTAAAATAAGCTATTTCTGCTCATCAATCTTCAGTCAATTCCAAATACATCACATTAACTTTAATAATTCTGTGTGACAGCTTATCAACTGTTTTCATAAAGTAAACACGTTAACTGTTTCGCCTTTACCTCTTCTGCAAACTACAAAATCAAAATATAGATTTGCCAAATATGTTACATTCTGGCAAATCCATAACTCTATCAAATCCAGTTCTTTTTTTTCCCCAGTTACCACCTCTTTGCCATTATGTTCGGGTGACTAAACTTTGTATACTAATTTCTTTTGCCGCATTCCTTAAATGATGGGGATTTACAGTCATTGAATCTGAGAGAATATATACAGAATTTAGTAGGTCAACGATATCCGTAACCATCCTAGAAGACAAAGAGTTTCCGCATCTGTATTTTATATATTTTTAACATTAAATGTATCTCTGTAACCTTTGATACCTTTAATTATGTAGTCTCAGAAATTTAACACTTCCTTTTTGCAAATCTCACCAACAGCATTCCTTTGTGCTAATCTTAGAGATGAGAGATCCTTGTTCATAGATTTATAGTTCTCTGTCGATTCCAAGAAAATTTGTTTCTTTTGCCTCTCGATGACAAACAGAAATTGTGACGTTTAAATTGAGAATTTATAAATCAATTTAATTTGCCCTGTTTTTTTTTCAGTTCAGCCTGAAACAATGCCGATAGATTTAGAGTCTACAGAGGCCAGATTCAGAAAGGGCGTTTTTATTCTCCACAACCAAGGCGTCAGCTATTCCTTCGATAACCCAGTTAAGTTGTTGTGTGGTGTGAAACAATATAAAATCAAACGGTCATTAGAAGATCAAATGTCGTAGCATGGTCAAATACTGAAACTTGCCTCCCAATATGTTTTATATGCAACCGCTCATCATCAAATTGTCTAGCTTCCCTTTCTTTATTGCTCGCTTCGTGGTTCTTTGATGTTTTCCCTGAAGTTAAAGTTTTCCCTAACTTCATGTTTCCCACTACTCTAGGCAACGTTGTACACACGAATTTTTAGCCTGATGACTTTTTCTATTTTCTTTCTTATCCAAGGCTTTCCCCACCTCTACTGTCCTTGCCTTTAACTGGAATATACGTTTGTAGAGTACAGTGAAAACTTTCTTTGAAAATCTTCCACTGTTCCTCAACCGTCTACACTAACCAAATTCTCCATCATCCCATTTTAGTCTCCATTGTTTAGGCATAATACTCTGGTTGTAGATAAAACTATTACACTCTCCCTTTCTATGAGAAAATTAATCATATTGTGATCAGTCTTTCCAAGAGGATCCTTAACTACTGGATCACTAGTTTTACCTGTCTCGTTGTACAGAACCAGATGTAAGATCGGACTTTACCTTGTAGGTTCGGTAACATGCTGTTCAAGAAAGCTGTCACGTGTCACTTTACGAATTTCTCCTCAAGAAACCGTCCAGCAGCTTATTTCACCCAATCTATGTGCAGGTTAAAAGTCCCCCATGATAACTGTGGTTCCATTCTTACACGCCTCAGATATTTCTTTGCTTATTGCCTGTCCCACCGTAATGTTATTATTCAGCGGCCTATGGGCATACTCCCACTAGAGACTTTTTTCCACTGCTGTTCCGAATCGCTGCCCAGATAGATTCAACATTCTGCTTTTTAGATCTTATATCGTCTATCACCCTGATCTCATCTCTAATTAAGAAAGCTATCCCACCTCTCTTATCTTCCTGCCAATCACTCTGTATTACCTGATATCCCTGGATATTTAATCCCCAAACTTCTCCAGTTTGCAACTACGTTTCTGTGATGGCCACTAAATCAGACCGCTTTGTACTAATTTGGACTACAAGTTTACTGATTTTCTTACGAATACTATCGGCATTCAAATACAGTGTCTACACTCATTGTGCTTTTAAAATCTTTTATTCTTTTACTCTTTTCCACTCGAGTTTTCTTCACTCCACTACTACTTTTCTCTTTTCTTTTTTTGCTTTTTCTATATCCAAATCGTCCTTTTTACTTTGTCCATACTTCTCCAATCTGTTGAACCCACCCCCTACTATTTGTTTAAAGCCCTATCCACAACCCTTGTTATGCGTTTCGCTCGGATTTAGGTCCCATCACGGTTCACGTGGAGCCTGTCAGATTCCGTCCCGAATAGTGGTGCCAATTTCCCATGAATTCAAACCTACTTCTCCCACGCCAATACTTGAGCCACGCATTTAACTCTCTAATCTTCTTGACCTCCTGTGAGTAAGAATTTCTTTCTGTACCTTCAGTGGGTCTCATCCAAGACGGCAGCGCGACGCAGCTTGCAGCGGCCACTCCAGAGCTGATTATCTGATATTTGTGAAGCGGGGTGCCGTGCACAATCATAATTGGATGAAAGATAGACGTGGGAGCACGGAGGGACATCTGAAAATCTCCAAGAAGACCTTCTTCGTTGCTGCTGCTGCTGTGAGGTCCGGGTCTCTGCTGGGAAGAACAGGCCCCAAGTTCTCGGGGTCGCGTTGCCAAGGCCGTTGGCGGGGTCGTCTTAATACGCTCGGCAGAGGATGGTGCCCGGAGAAGCTGGGCTGGAGGAAATGGTCAGAGGCTCGGAGGTTCGATGGACTCGGAGTCTGCTGCGGTCAGGTCGCTTTCAGTGTGTGCTGCTTCTGCGACGCTGAGTCGGGCGACGCCGTGGAGTCCATAGCGGGCGTAGGATGACGATTCAATCGGGGACCCTGAGGACTTTTGGAAACTGTGTGGTGGTTTCTTTCCAACTTATAGTCTTTTAACATCTTTGGACTATTTTTACTGTGTCCATGGTCTGTTTCTTTATCGATTATGCTATTCTTTGCGCTGTTGTAACTATATGTTGTGCATAAGTGGTTTTGTGCAGGTCTTGTAGCTTTAGTTCTTGGTCTGGTTTGTCTGGTTTGTCTGGTTTGTTTGGAGAACGCGCAAACTTGGTAGCGCGATATTAATACGCAGCAGCCTCTCCGGACTCTGGATTGGGGATTGCCAAACGTTATATGGATTTTCTGGTGTAGTCTGTTTTGTCATGTGTTTTTGTGATATCATTTTGGAGGAACGTTGTCTCATTTTTAACTGCATTGCATGTGTGGTTTTTAAAGGACAATAAACTGAATCTGAATCTGAACGTCTCACGATCTGGAGTGATAATTCCGGCTCCCTGGCTCCAGCGGAGATTACGCAATCAACCTTTGAACGATCACATACTAGCGGCTCACCACCAATTCGACGTTTAAATGACCAAGAAAACATCTACATTTCGTGCCAAATTATAATTTATTGAAGCAGTATTTAAGACAAGGGTCAGTTTTAATCGAAGCAAACTGTACATAATCAGGGATGGTATTACAGATTAACTGATATTCATTATTACCGATTGGTCTGAGACTGAGGGAGCTCAAAGTGAGGCTTTGGATGGAGAGATCCGGGAATATGACAAGTGCTCATGCGGCCGATCGATGGCGCAGTGAATCAATTGGGCCTTCTGCGCGTGAACTTTCTTTCGAGAGTGCACGTTTTTGTCTCGGCGGGTCCGGTTTGTCTCTCCCGCACTGTAAGTGGCTCAGTTCGTGCCGTTACTAACACTTCAAAAACATTTAATCATACTACTCCATGGCTGTTCTTGCTCCGCACATACGAAACAAGGACTAAATCTGTCGTTGTTCACGGAGGATAGTATTCACTCTGCCTTTCCAGATCAGTTAGTATGAATCGCCAGCTGGGCGTAGATCTGTAAGGGAATCGTATGAGATTGGTTAACGTATCAATCCCCACCCTGCACCATTCCTCGCCAGGTTGTGTGTATGAGGAAACTTAATCATGCGTCATGCGTAATTCCAAATCAAAGGAATGTGATATTATTGAGTAAAGAGTTTCATTTACCTTTAATTTCCCTGATTACAGCCAACCAACAACAAAACGCAGGACCCTCTCGTCCAATCCCTGAACCTGCCCCTGTGATGTCCTTCCGATTTAAATATTATTCTTCAGTCCATGTTCTGTGCAACCTTGTCCAGTCCTGGACCTAATACGTCCATAATATCCTACAGCCCATGGGCCATCTGTTGTCCCATAAACATAGGATCTTTCGACCTTGCATCTTCCCTGTCTCACTTCCCATCTAACGCCACCAGCACCAATGTCCTTCCCTATCTACGATATCTAAATCCCTTCAATCTCTGCACTGCTTAAACACTTACACAGCAGCCTATTTGCGGAACCCCTCCCGCCGGTATACCACTCCGTGTCACCCCCTCCAGCCCCGAAACCGTCTATCTGTGTAACCCATCTAACCATTGAACTGTTTTCGATCTGTGTAATTCGTCCAAATCCTAAACCCCTTTGTCAATGCAACACACTCCAACCTCTATTTCCTCGCTGATCTGTAACTCTGTTAAGCTGTTTCCCTGCAACTGAAATCTCATCAAATTCCCTCTCCAATTCCATTCTATGTTGTATTCTTTCTCTTCTTCCGCAACTCCACGACTTCTCAAGAGTTCTGCACTCTGTTGTTGCGGACTAACGCCAACATTTTCAATGTTCGCTGCTGCGGAGCTGGACACCCGACCGCTCCTCGTTTAAAGACACCCCGCCGACCGGGAGGGACCAGCTACGGGTCACATGAACTCATAGTTTGGTGTTAGGTTCTGTCTATTGTCGTATCTGGAATGTATTTTAGAACAATGAACCCTACACTAAGGTATAAAAACCACAGGGTTGTTGTGAGTGACTTCAACTTTCCTAACAGAGTGGGATCTTCTTAAAGCAAGAGATTTATACAGTGCACCATTTGTTTGCTGAATCCTAAATAGTTTCTATATCCAGCTGCAGATGTTCCAACAAGAAGATGGGGCAAAATTGAACTGGAGTTTGATAAGGAGCCTGGCCAAGCGACTGACTTTTCACTGGGGAAACATTTAGGAACAGTGATCACAACTCCATAGTTTTTCAGATAGCCGTAAGTAAGAATATTATAAAGACCATTACATTCGAACATGGTAAATTCGTGAATATTAGACAGAAACTGGACAGCGTCAGTTGGGAACAGCTGATTTGGCGCAAGTATCGAGACAGACAGCATATCCGGTCCAGAAGGAAAGGGAATCTTTTTGTAAAAAAAAAATAAAATGATTGCAAAGCTAAAAAAAAATCTATCAGAGCTCTTAAGTGTTATAAAGAAGCTAGAAACTAACTCGAAGCAGTTAAGAAGGCCAGAAAGGACCATGAAAAGTCATTGGCAAGTTGGATTAAAGAGGATCCCAGGACATTCTATTCATACATCAAGAGCACGATGATAATTAGCAGCGGGTAGGACAACTGAATGATAAATGAGGGAACATGTGCATAGATGTGAAGAATGTGGTTGAGTGCTTAACATCAGTATTTACCAAGGACAAATATGTGGAAGGTGGCAAGATCAGTGTGGAGGGGACAAATATGCTCCTGCATTATGAGATAAAGAATGAGGCAGAACGAGGTCTCTTAAAGAACATTAATGGATGTTTTGATAGGATATACTCCGGATTATTGAGAGCGGCACAGATGAGATTGCTGGAGGCTTCACCAATATCTCAGTGGCCTCTCTAGCCACAGGCGAGGTTTCTTAGAGCTAGTAAGTAGCTAATGTCCCATTATTTTTGAATAGGGATAATCTTGAGAATCTTAGACCGGTGAGTCTCCCGTCAGTGCTAGGGATGTAGTGGAAATAATTCTTAACGATTGGATTTATCAGATTGGAAAACCTCTCTTTGTGCTGGGCAAGTCGTGTCTTCCTAATTTGATCAAAATTTTTGATGAAGTTTCGATGGTGATGTCTTTTAGACAGACCGATGGATGTTGACTACATGGATTATAGTAAGGCGTTTGACAAGGTTCCATATAGGAGGCTCAATCGAAGCTTAAAATGCATGGGTTCTATGGTGAATTTCCCGTTTGGATTCATAACAGGTTTGCCCATTGAAGACAGAGGGTACCGGGCAAATGGACTTATTCTAGCTGGAGGGCTGAGTCCCGCAAGGATCTGTACTGAGGCCTCTGCCATACGTGATATATATGTGATATATATAAATGACCCGGATGAAAATGTAAATAGGTGGATTAGTAAATTTGCAGTTGATACCAAAGTTGTGCACAGTGTAGAAGGCGACCAAAGGATACAGATCAATTGCAGATACGGGCGAATGACGGATTTTAATCCCACCAAGTGAGAAATGTTGCATTATAAAGGCATGGTACACTATTAATGACAAGACCCTTAACGCCAGTGACATAGACAGGGATTTTGGAGTTGAGTTCATATATCTCTGAATTCAATTTTGGTCGGCTCCATTATAAGAAGGATGTTGAAGCTTTGGAAGAAGTGCAGAAGAGGTTTGTTGGAATACTGTCTAAAATGGAGAGCATCTGCTATAAGGAAAGGTTGGTCCTGCATACGAATTCTTACATTGTCAATAATCCCTCCCATTCCTCCAACAATCTTTCTTATCCCCTACCATCAGGAAGGAGGTACCGGAGTATTGAAACAAGAACTTTTAGGGTAGGAAACAGCTTCATCCCACAGGCCTTGAGACTACTAAACTCCCTGCCACCACCCATGTCTCAGCACGGATGAAGTGTCATTGGCATTATATTGTTTACCTTTGACTTGTGCTTTTACACATTGTTGGAACGAGGCATGCGTTTAAGGTAAACTGGGGTAAGTTCAAAGGAGATGTGCGGGTCCATTTTTTAACACAGAGAGTGGGAGGAGCCTGGAATTCGCTGCCCAAGGTGTTGGTGGAGGAAAATGCGATAGAGCGGTTCTGCAGACTTTACACAACACGCACAAAATGCTGCTGGAACGCAGCAGGCCAGGCAGCATCTATAGGGAGAAGCACTGTAGACGTTTCGGGCCGAGACCCTTCATCAGGACTAACTGAAAGGAAAGATAATAAGAGATTTGAAAGTGGATGGCATCTGCAGATTTCCTCGTGTCTGCGGACTTTACGATATGCATATAGATGTGCCGGAAATTGAAGAATATGGACAGTCTTCAAGCGGAAGTCAGTAGTGTAGTTAGGTAATTGATTTCTAATTCAATTAGCTCAATAGAACATCGTAGGTTGAAGTACCATTCCCGTGGTGTGCTATTCTACAGGCAAAGAAATTAGCTACTTGTAAATGGCATTATTGGGTACAGGAGTGGAACCCAGTGTGGTACTCTGCTGTTGTAGCTCATTCACTTCAAGGTTCGACGCACTGTGTGCTCAGAGATTCTCTTCTGACACTATTGTCATAAGACGTGATGATTTAAGTTACGTTCCTTCCTTTCAGCTTGAACCAGTCTGCCCAGTTTCCTCTAGCCTCCCTGATTAACAAGTCGGTTTCGTCCACATTACTGCCACTGTTTTTTTTTAAACCACCCTCAGTAAGCGCTAGAGAATGGTGTGCCAGCAAACGCCAGGGTATCGCATTAACGAGCAGGTTTACGGGGGTACTTGAAATTGTGTGCACTTACATCAGGTTCTCCATCCTTTCGCCGGGTGGTGGTGCTTTTGCCTGCCGTTTCTCCTTTTACTGATTGAAAGAAATGTTTAAAAGTGAGCTTTTCTTCAAAGCGATTATTCACCGTTTGGCGAGAAGTTCAGGACATGATTGGGTTAAGGCCAACACGTTACCTGGTTTGCGTTTATCCCGATATTTCCTGATGGCCACAGTGTTCGCCCCTACAGCAAGGAACACGAGGGTCGCCGCCAGGCCAATTGAAAGCACATGACAGAGCTGGAGCTGCAGGCTGTCTGAAGGACATAGAATCGACATTCAATTAAATATAATTGGTTCCAATCTGCATTTGTTGGCCTGTGTGTCCTAATTACTTAACAGATTGTACATAAATTCAAAGTATGATCAGAATCAGAAACAGGCATTTGTCGTGAGACTTGCTGTGTTGCTGCAGCAGTATATCGCAATGTGCAATAATCAAAACTATAAATTACAATAGGAAGTATATGTATGTGTCCGTCTGTCTCAGTGTGTCTGCAAATTAAGTAAGTAGTGCAAACAAAGAGGGAAATAATGAGGTAGTGTTCATGGGTTAATTAACCATTCAGATATCTGATGGCGAAGGGGAATAAGCTGAACCTAAAACTTTGAGACTCTTATAGTTCCATCTTGAGAGAAGCAATGCGTAGAGGGCATGTCCTGGGTGATGGGGCCCATAATGATTGATGCCCCATTTTTGAAGCATGATTGTTTGTAAATGTCCAGGTTACCGAGGATTCTGTAGGCCATGATGGAGCTAGCTGAGTTCACAATTGATACTCTTAAAGGAGAGGTTGATGCTTTCTCAATTAGCAAGAATGTCAGAGGTTTCGGGAAAAGGCAGGAGAATAGGTTTGAGGGCGATAGTGAAGCCGCGAAGATGGAATAGCGGAGGAGACTCGATGAGCTGAATAATACAACGTCTTGTGGTGTTATGCTCTGATCTCTGATTCCTCCTGAAAATACTGACCTTAGATCTCTACAACAGTCTATCCAAATGGCTCTCTACTCGTCACAGGAACTGGCCTTTCGGGGCAGTAACCCCATACTGGTACTTGGGCTCCAGGGTGGCATTTACAGGTTCTTCCACTTCTGCTCTAGACTGACACTGGGTTAATACCAATATCATTAACAATCCTTTCTGCAACACTTCTTTCAAGATTGGGGAGGGTAGTCACTGTTTACCCTTCGCTTCCTGGCCAACTTCATTCGCTGTGTGTCGCTCTGTCTCGGATATGTTCGCTCTATCCTATTGTAAAGGTAGCTCGTTACTCTGAGGCCACGATTTCGATCAAGCTCTAGAATGTTCCCTCTGTGAAGTGTGCACGTTTCCGCATGATCATGAGACATTCCACCAGATATTCCCGCTGCCTCACAGTTAGGAAGGCGTTGCTGGTAACTATGTGGCAACAAAGAGTCAAAGCAAGTATGATTTCCCTTACTATGCGGCAAGGCTAAAGGAGATACAAAGGTCAGAAATCGGGGACAGTGTGTCTCAAGTCCTGACTCGGCCCATAACAAGCACGAGATTAAGGACTGTAAGAGCCTGAGGGAATGTCATAGAAAATGATCTGATCAGTCTTCGTTATTCATATCTTTTTCACAAATTCTGCTGTAATTCGACTGTGAATGTCCGTGAACTGAATGCGATATGTCATGACCTGTACTTACTTTGATAATAAATGTACTTTGTAGTATCAAGAAACAAAAATAAATTATTGTGAATAAAAAGTCAATGATAATAAATCTGATTCCGATTCTGACCATTTCCCTGAGCAGTGTGGCCAAACCAAGATATGCCCATTAAAAGTTAGTTTTCAGTGATGATATAGAGAATGAGGGAAAGAGTTTCACTTGGGGAGAGGTGAAAATTTCCATGATCGGTGGTGAGGGGGGAGAAGCACTGCTCACATTACCGCAATGTGTGAATGCGGCAGTAGAGACGGTAAACCACGGAGACAGCGCTGGAGAGCGGGATTTAACTCGATACGAAGCATAAACACAAAGGGCCAAATGGCCTCGCGTCATTAAGCTGATGGGAATCGCTAGTTTCTACGATACCATTCTGAGCGGAGACACTGTCACTGACCAGCAGTCCAGTGGCGCAAGTGCAGACTGCGCCGCTACGCCAACTTTCCGCCGGGATCTGGAAGCGGCTTCTAACGCTGTAGCCTCCGTCCGGATCAAATATCGAGGGATCAACGCGACCTTCTGTGGTATTTCCAGATATGTTCCAGTGGATGCGCAGGGAGTGGGAAGACACGCCTCTCACCAAGCACATCAAGGTCACCAGATGCATTTGGGCAATTTGATCCGCTTGCGGCGCTAACAGGAATATGGTGGGAGGCTGTGTTGAATGCGGAAAACACAACAACACTGTATTAATTGGACGGCCAATTTTAATCACGGTTTCAAAAACAAGATATTCTGGCCATCTTCCCCGTGTTGACGGTCAAGTACATATCTATGCTAATCCTAGTTTATAAGGCCCTCTGTCTGTCATAGTTGGCCTCCAAAACAGAGCGAGTAGGTGCATCACTACCCTTCAGGGAGTGAGATCCCAACGCCCCTCGGAGAGAAACATCTTTCTTCAAACCCTCTGTAAATCTCGCACCCCTCCTCTATATAGTTTTATCGATACATTTACCAGCGCCTCGGCAGCGGAGCGTTTAGCGCGACGCTATTATACTTCAAGGAGACGGAGTTTGCAGTTCAACCCCGGCTTCCACTGTAAGGAGTTTGTCACTCTGAAACGCCATTCCTCGTGGAGAGCGTGGGTTTCCACCGGATGCTCCCGTTTCCTGGCACAGTCCAAAATCTTACCAGTCAGTAGGTTAATTGGTCATTGTACATTCTCCCGTGATTAGACTCAGCTGATATTTCACACTTCTGTCAGCTTACCCTCTCCACCCCAATAGAAACAAAGCAAGGTACACAGCCGCTCCTCGCAAACGAAACGACATCGTTGTGATAGAGACCTCCAGCCGGGAAGCAGACAATACGGCTCATCATCTCGACCAGTGGGCACCAAACCACATTAATCCAATCTTCCTACACTTGGCAAAGATCCTTCTTTCTGTAATCAATGAACACATCTAGACACCTCTTAGATGCTGTCAGCAAATCTACTGCAACCATTCTATGATGGTTGATCCTCTTCAGCTCCCGACGAAAATCTTTTACCTTATAATAATTCTATTCACTTTTGTTTGTCTACCTCAGATGTGTGGAACTGTCTCCTGATGTCTATAACCTCCCTGCCTCTCTATTCAATAACCTGACTAATGAAAGGCCAATATCCATTTGCCTTCATAAGCACATTATGTACGTGCGATACCACCTTGAATGAACCCTGGATTTGTAATCCAAGGTCCTTCTGTCCCTCAACCTCTATGTTTCTCCTTTCCTCATTAATCCTCCCAAAACGCATAGAGAATGCGGAAAATGGGGAATCAGAATCTAAACTATTCAAGAATATTTCAAGAGCCAAGGTTCCACCATCTATTCTTGCAGAACACCGCTAGTAACAGGCATCCAACCTTCCCTTGCCCACGTTGCCAGTATAATGTGGAATCGTTTGCGAAATTGCCCTGGTCCATATCTATATGGGACCTTGTCAGAGGCTTCACTGAAGTGCATGTAAAACATACATTGATTGCACTGTCTATATCATAGACTTGGCTCCCTCTTCAAGATTTTCGATTCAGATTTCTCAAACATGATCAGCTATTGACACAGCCAGCTTGGCTGTCTCTGATTAGAGCTTGGATTAGAGCTTGTCACTACAACATATTATTAATCCTGTCCCTCGAAATTCAGACTTTTAAGATCACTACCACTCATAGATCTATTTTTGCCCGTCTTTTCCCTGGTACTCCAACTGCTACCTTCCAGGAGCTTCACATGTACACAGCGAATGTTTACAATATCTCACTTAAAGACCCAGAAATTTCTCACTTTGCTTGCCAAAAAAGCCTAGGATAGATCCTGTGATTTTTGGACTTTTAAAGCCACTATGGCTTCAAACGCGTATTGAGATTTACACCAAAAGTTCACCTTTCTCTTCACTGATGCCTCCATCTACAAGGTGAGCTACCTTTGAGAATTCTGATGAAGTGTGCTCATTTAATTCCAATACCTTCTAGCACCAAAGACCGATCCGTCCGTTGCTGGTAATGGGCTCTAATATTCCCTTGGATGATCTTTCACCCTTAGTACACTTTTAGGTGGCTTGCAGACAAGCTCTTATAAACTCGTATCTACATGCCATTGATATTTTGTGACTTTATTTAATCTGCCTTTTAAGCATCGCTTTCCATTTTGATACCAGGAAGGGCTTCTACACGTAACATACATTTCATTGTTTTTTTAATTTTTATCCATCCTCAAAAACCTTGTCGTCCATAGTTCACTGAGATTATGACCTCTTCCTTTTACACTTACAGGAGCATGTTGGCCCTGAGTTCTTCCTATTTCTTCCACACACATAGGGACTTACCGGCAAGCGGGTGCTTTAATTGAACTCTATCCAGCTCCTCGCTAATATTAACGAACATGGATTTTGCCCAGTTTATTTCTGGCTCATGCGAACTTTTATTTTCTTGAAATATAACTCCACTTGAAATATGTGGAGTCACGGCCACTATTCCAAAACCGCTCCCCAGCTGACACTTTTTCAAACTGACGAACCAGAAGGTGGTGAATCTTTGGAATTCATTGCCACATGGGGCGATGCAGACCAATATTTAAAGCCGAGGTTGATAGGATCTTAATTACTAAGGGTGTCAAAGGTTACGGGGAGAAGGCAGGGGAATGGTATCGAGAGGGAAAATACACCTACCATGAAACTGCTGAGATAATTTAAGGTCTTATTAGAAATTTCATTCACTTAGGTATGGTTAAGTAGCATTCCTTTCCTCATTTGGTAACCTATTAAAGACCTCTCTTGTCGGATCTAAAAGATCCGACCTGAATCTTTCATAAAGAACATTAACTATTCGAGAACTTCGAGGACGCAAAACTGGTGAATCCTCTCTGCATCCTCTCCAGCGCAATCGCTTCCCTGCTCCAATTAACGTCCTGGCTCCAATTTTAACACACGACTCCAATTTTGGTTTGATTAATGTGATACACAATTTGAATATACCCACTTCCTTGCTCTTAGATTCTATTTCGTCCACTTGCCCCGAGAACCTCCCCTCCGCTTCCAAGAATTTGCCCACCCTGGAAACGAACTGCAGATGCCTTTGGTCGCTCCGTTTATACCAGTATATATAAGGAAGCACACCGAGGTACCGGCTATAATTCAGGATGGCTCGACCTCCGACACGGACGGTCTGAATCGGCGGAGACTGGAACAAGGCGGCCTGAGAAATAGAAACTGAGAAAAGGAAGATTTGATCACAGAATGGTCTTCTCACTAATGACACAGCGACTTCAACCTCGCGCCATCTTTTTACGAATTGAGACTTTGGAACACAGAAAGAGCAGCATGCTCAGTCTCTACAGTTACTTGTATTACCGGTTGCTCTACGCTCATAATTGTATCTAAATCCCCTTCTTAAAACTCCATTGGAAATCCTTCCAGTTATTTCATTCCCTGGTGGGGTGGAAATTAATTTACCGCACCTTTTCTCCCGAGTAATCTACCTTCCTAGTTCTACCTTCTACTTTCTCTGATTATCGGAATGGGTGGTTAAACAAAAATATCGACATAGAATATAAAACAGTACAGTAGAGTAACGGGCCCTTTTGTGCTGAACCAATTAAATTAATAATCAAGTGGCCATCTAATCTCTTCTGTCGACACAACGTCCACTTTCCTCGCATCAATACGCCTATCTAAACGTATTTCAAAAGTCGCTAATGTGTCTGCCTCTATCACCTCCCCAGCGCATTCCAGGCACCACCATTGTCTGCCCTTCACATCTCCTTCGAAACTACACCATTTTATCCTAAATGCATGCCTTCCAGTATTAGAATCTACTTATTTATTTTACCAAATCCCTTCAGTTAATTAACGATCAGCATTCCCTCTAAACCAGCTGCCCAAGCTCTTCTCTTCTCGGAACTCGGGTCGCTCACCTTGCACTAAGTAAGAGAGCGCGAAGACCGCGCAGCATCTCATTGTTCGTCACCGAGTTAAACTCCGGGTGTTAATCGCAGACGCGTGTTCATCGGTCTGTAAAGTTGGCGCAAGGGAGGGGGCGAGATCCTTTGTAATTGATGAGAATCAGACGTAATGCTTACTAGTAAACGTTTGGTTATATTGGAAAAAGGTAGAGGCGTTCTGCGGGTTTCCTGTTTACGCGGAGCCAGGTACACGCAGATGGAACGCGGTTTGCAAACACATAAAAAATATACACGCTTACTCGCTTTGGTCAGACTACACTCGAAGCATTCTACATAGTGCTAACTCTGGTGTGTGAGACTGTGGACAGGAATCTGGTTAGGTTTATCATGAAGGCCTAATTATGACAGGAAGTCTTCCTCCAGAGAAGTACATACAGTTGGCCGGCCGGCTACATTGTCGGGGTTAATTTTAAATCTCGAAGTGTTTGATGAAGTGGTTTAGCGATGTTTTCATGCGGCGATGGTTGGAGGCGGGCGAGGACGTTTCTAACATGCTTCACGCCTCCTGCGTTCCAAAGTTGTTTAATACGCAACGAAGTGTTTTTCTAATCGATGTTGCAGCATTGAAAAGACACCGACCAATATTTACACAGAAAGCTTACTGTTCACTCTTCCACATTAACGTGTGGTGAAAACTGTTGATAAAACAATACAAAATATATACAGCATTTGTTTCCTTCTTGTTATCAAATTTACATCACAAATACTTGTAAAAGTAAAACTACAACAAATTGTATTACATTACAGTCTCATTAAAGTACAACGTACAGTCTGAATCTACCTACGCCATCAACAGCTTCAAATACTCTTCAACACAAACTGTCCAGCAACGTTTTCAATAGCACAATAAATTAAACTTTATCAACCGTCATTACTTTTAACAGAATCAGCGTTAAAATTTTTACTCCAACATATCGATTGTCTTATGAACTTACGGCGTTGCTTCTATGATATTTCTTAGTGCGTAGAATGAAACTTTTCTCGCGCTGATCCTGCCCACACAAGCTCCCTCCTTCCCGTTTCTCCAAACCGATATTTTCCCACAAGACGCGGCGAAACCGGGTGTGACGTCATCGCATGTCGCGATACATCACAGACAATGATTTTACTTTCAGCAACCTTAACTTTAAAAAGAAAATAATTACAAAAGAATTAATGAAGCGAAAATGTAATAAACTAAACAAATACCTTAAGGGCAACACAGATGGAATTCTGTCTTTACAATCTACCTGGATATTATTTGCACTTCATTGTTTACCCGCACTGCACTTTGTCTGCAGCTGTTGCACTTTATTCTGCATTGTAATTATTTTACACTACCTTATTGCATTGTGTAATGATTTCATCTCTCTTCGCAGCATCCTAGACAAGTTTTTCAGTCTGCTTTGGTACATGTCACAACAATAAACTAATACTGATGCCAATATTTAATAATACCTTTATTTAGTTTGATAACATCATGTTAACTTGGGAAACTGGGGGCTGTATATTTCGGGGACAATATGTCTTCATTACATAGATTAAGGGTCTTGAAGCGAAATGTCCACTGTCCACTTCCCTTCAAAGATACGCCCTGACCCGACGAGTTCCTCCAGTTCCTTTGAAAGTTGCCTCGGATCTCTCTTCAATCGCTAGCTAGGAGATTATGCTAGTTCGTTGTCCCTTTGCGGTAGGCCATCCACCGGCGTATGAGAGACCGGATGAATGATGAACCTGCCCCTTTAATGGGAAGGGCAGGTTTGCCGGAGTGGCAATGCGTAACTGTTGAATCGGGATGAAATTCAGACAGAGTGGAGAGGCCCTTTCACATTCTATCGACTGGATTTCTAAAGAAGTGCTCGTTGTCCCCTGAAGCAGCGGCAGTCTAGACTTTTTTTGCACCGGCTTGTCTGGAGAAGGGACAATGGCCCTTCAAGCGGCTATTTCCTTTTCCGGCAGCTTCTTGGAAAACAAAGGTCCCCGTATTTTCCATTTCCTCCACTCAACCCTCTTCCAGAAGGCGGCGACTGAGTCCCAGTGACACAGACGCGGTACGCGGACAGTTGGCCACTCTGATCCGTAAAGCTGTTCTCAACAGTCACCAGGAAACGCCACGATCCCTGCGGGAAGAATAGTCCCGTCTCGGAGGATGGGACTCCCCGTTCTGCATACACGTGAGACCCCGCTGAGCTCTTTCCAAACCGTTTCACTGAATATACGACTCAACGGAATCGTCTTAACGCGGTAACTATTAGCGGGATAAAGAAACTGGGGGGGGCGGGGTGGAGTGGAGGTGTACGGCCTAACTGGGGAAAGCAACAGTAGCCGCGCAGAGCCGCACAGAGTCTGGTCCTGTGCCTCAGAAAGATAAGGAAAGGAAGAAGGCAACAGTAATAGGGGACTCTGTAGCCAGGAGGCCAGGCAGGTAATTCTGTGGACGAGGGAAAGAAACACGGATGGTAGTTTGCCTCCCAGGGGCCAGAATCCGAGATAATTCTGATCGCGTCCACGATATCCCGAAGTTGGAAGTTGAACGGCCAGCGGTCGTGCCACATTGGTACCTGCAACATTGGTAGGAAAAGGGAGGAGGCCTTGAAATCAGACTACAGGGAGATAAGGAAGTTGAGAAGCAGGACCTCAAAGGCATTCGTCTCGAGCTTCTGTGCCAAGCGACAGTATGTACAGGAATAGAGTGAGGTGGAGGATAAATTCGTGGCTGAGGGATTGGAGCAGGGGGCAGGGATTCTGATTTCTGGATCATTGGGACCTCGTTTATGACAGGCGTGATGTGAACAAAAAAGACGTGATGCACTTGATTCCCAGAAGGATCAACATCTGACAGGGAGGTTTGCTCGTGGGGAGAATTTAAACTAGAATTGCTGGGGGTTAGGGACCGCACAGTAAAGAAGGAGGAAGAGGTGATTGGCTCATAATTGGAGTCAGATATTGGAGAGTGCCCCTGTGGCTGTCCCCCTTAACAATAAATATTCTATTTGCGTGCTGCTTGTGGGGGGGGGGAGGATGGACTACCTGGGGAAAGCAACAGTGGCCACGCCTCTGGCACAGAGTCTGGTCACAGTTGGGACAGACGTGACCTGTACAAAAAAGACCGGATGCACTTCATTCCCAGAGGGATCAATATCCTGGCAGGAAGGTTTGCTCTTGAGAAAGTTTAAACAAGAATTGCTCGGGGTTGGGAACCGAACAGTGAAGAAGAGAAGTCGAGGCGATTGGCTCACCATCAGAGAAAGCTTCAAGGCAGTGCTAGAGGGACGATAGGCAGGTGATAGATCAGACCGATGGTTTGAGATGTGACTATTTTAATGCAAGAAACACCATGAACAAAGCGGATGAGCTTAGAGCGTGGATCATTACGTGAAACGATGATGCTGTGGACTTTACAGAGACTTGGATTGTTCAAGGGTAGGAACGGTTACTTGGAGTGCCAGGCTTTAGATGTTTCAGAAACGATAGAGTGAGGGCAACAGAGGTAGGGGTGTGGCACTGCTGATCAGAGATCACGGCTGCAGAAAATGAGGAAATCATGGAGTGATTGCCAACTGAGTCTCTGTGGGTCCAAGTTAGATACGGAACGGCGGCAAAACGCGAAAGGTTTAAAAAGTCAAGGAATCTTCAACAGTTTTTTTTTCATTCAGAGCAAGACGGCTGCGAGTGAACTGCTGCTTTTATGGAGCGAGTGAGTTTTTTTTACCACACGGATTAAAGGGAGGCGTGACTGCGCAGGCGTGTAACGTCAGCCAGCAAAACGCGAGAAGTTTAAAATGAAGGCCGCTGCATAGGTGGATTGAGAGGAAGCAGAGAGTGATAGGGCGCTGGCTCAGTGGGTTTAGGCGGTAACGAGGCGAGGCAAGCTAGGAGGTATGTGTGTGAGGCCAATTTTCTGCTTTCAGTGTCAGATGCGGGCGGTCCCGGAGTCACCCAGCCTCCTGGACGGCCATAGCTGCACCAGGTGTGTCGAGTTGCAGCTCCTAAGGGACCGAGTCAGGGAACTGGAAATGCAGCTCGATGACCTTCGCCAAGTCAGGGAGAGCGATGAGGTGATAGAGAGGAAATGCAGGCAGGTGGTCACACCAGGGCCACAGGAGACAGACAAGTGTGTCAGTCAGGAGGGGGAAGGGGAAGAGTCGGGTATTAGAGATTACCCCTGTGGCTGTACCCCTTGACAACAAGTACCCCTATTTGATTAATGCAGGGGTGAGGGGAGAAAGCCTACCTGGGGAAAACGGCGGTGGCCGTCCCTCTGGTACAGAGTCTTGCCCTGTTGCTCAGAAAGGCAGGGAAGGAAAGAGGAAGGCAGTAGTGATAGGGGACTCTATAGATAGGTGGTCAAACAAGCGATTCTGTGGACGCAGGAAAGAAACCCGGATGGTAGTTTGCCTCCCAGGTGTCAGGGTCCCAGATGCCAAATTAGTTTAAACCCTCCCTAACAACTCTATTAAACCTTCCCGTCAGGATATTGCTCCCCCTAGGATTCAAGTGTAACCCGTCCTTTTTGTACAGATCACACCTGCCCCAAAATAAGTCCCAATAATCCAGAAACTTGAATCCCTGCCCACTGCTCCAATCCCTCAGCCACGCATTTATCCTCCACCTCATTTCATTCCTACTCTCACTGTCACGTGGCATAAGCAGTAATCCCGAGATAACTACATTTGCGGTCCTTCTTCTTAACTGCCTTCCTAACTCCCTATATTTTCCTTTCAGGACCTCTTCCTTTTTCCTACCTATGTCATTGGTACCTAAATGTACTACGACCTCTGGCTCCTCACCATCCCACTTCAGGATATCTTGGACGCGATCAGAAACATCCCGGACCCTGGCACCAGGGAGGCAAACTACCATCCGGGTCTCCTGATTGCGTCGACGGAATCGCCTATCTGACCCCCTAACTATCGATTCCCCTATTACTACTGCCTTCCTCTTCCTTTCCCTACCCTTCTGGCCTACAAGACCGGACTCTGTGCCGGAGACACTGCCACTGTTGCTTCCCTCAGGTAGGCTATCTCTCCCAACAGTACTCAAGCAGGAGTACTTATTGTCAAGGGGTACAGCCACTGGGGTACTCTCTGGTACCTGACTCTTCCCCTTCCCCTCCTAACCGTGACCCACCTGTCTGCCTCCCGTGGCCCCAGTGTGACCACCTGCCTGTAACTGTAGTCAAAGTTAGTATGGTTTCTGCAAGGGGAAACCCTGCACAGATCTCTTCGTTCTTCGGAGAAGCAACCAGCAATGTCCGGGAAGCAACAAGCAGTGCGGACAAAAGAACAGACAGTGGATATCATCTACTTGGATTCTCAGAAAGCGTTTGATGAGTTACCACACACGAGGCTGCTTAATAAAATGTAATCCTACGGTGTTACACGAAAAATATTGATAGAGGAATGGTTGACAGGCAGGAGGACGCCAGTGGGAGTAAAAGAGAATTTTTCTGATAGGCTGCCCGTGGTCAATACTTGGTCTGCAAGATTTCTCATTGTTAATGAAGGATTTAGATAACGGAATTGATGGCTTTGTGGCAACGTTTGTAGATGAGACGAAGAAAGGTGGAGGGTAGTTAGTGCTGAGGAAGCAATGTGATTACAGCACGATTTAGACAAATTGAAAGAATGAGCAAAAACGTGGCAAGTGGAATAGCGTTGGGAATTATATGATACTGCAATTAGGTAAAATGAACATTAGTGCACATTATTATCTAAATGGGGTAAGGTTTCAAACATCGGGGGTGCAAAGGGACTTAGGAGTCCTCCTGCAAGACTCGCAGAACATTAATTTACAGATTGCGTCTGTGGTAAAGAAAGCATTTCCAATGTTGGCACTTATTTCAAGGGGAAAATAATATAAAAACAAGGAGATAATGCTGAACTTTTATGTCACTAGTCAGCCCGCACTTGGAGTATTGACATGAGTTTTCGGCCCCATATCTCCGAAAGGACGTGTTGTCATTGAACATAATCCAGAGAAGGTTCACGAGGATGATTCCGTGATTGAAGGGATTAACATATGAAGAGAGTTTGGCCGCTTTGGGTCAATACTCACTGGAATTTAGATGACTGCGGGGGGGATCTTACTGAAGCCAACAGAATGTTGGAAGGACTAGATATGCTGGATGTGGAGATGATGTTTCCTAAGGTAAGGGTATGCAGAGCTGTAGGGCACAGTCGCAAAAAGGCGACCATTTAGAACAGAAGTAAAGGCAGAGAGTGGTAATTGCGTGGAATGCTCGACCACAGACTGCAGTGGAGGCCAAGACCGTGGGTACATTTAAGGCGCAAGTTGATAGTTTACTGATTGGTCAGGGCATCAAGCGATATAGCAAGAGGGCAGGTGTATGGGGTTCAGTGGGATCCGGGATCCGCCATGATGGAATGCTGGAGCAGACTCGATGGCCTTATCTGTTCCTATGTCATTTGGTCGTCTAGTCTTCAGTACATCTCCACCCACCAGATGTCCAGATGTGTATTGTTATGCAAGTGGATTTTGCAAGCACGATAAAACATCAAGAGAAGTAGAGAATGCTGGAAACACTTGGAGGAGCAAGCAGCGGCAATGGACTTCGCCGCTGTTATTTGCTGACGCATCAATGACTATAGCAGTCCTAAATGGGAATTTTTGACCATTGCCATCGGAGATGCTCGCAAAGGACGCCATTTATCGGCGCATTCTGAGGCCAACTTGAAGACTGATTACTTTATAACCCTCATTGTGCTAAATATATTTACCTTCACTGACGGCTTGAAGTTCAGATTCATAGTTATTCAATCAAACGAACTATTGTTCCTCCGGACCAGATGCACAACAAGGTGCATTTGATTCACAAACAAAACAGAAAATAATATTACCACAAATACCTTAACACAAATTGACAGATAATCGGAAAATTAACATTCAACGGAAGATGCAATTACGACGTACATCGGAAATCAAGCTGTGTAATGCTATTGAGACTCCTGGTTGGTCGCAGAGAGTTCAGCCGTCTCACGTCTTGGGGGAAGAAGTTGTTCCCCATCTCAACAGTACTGGTCCTAATGCTGTGGTACTTCCTGTCATATGTTGGGGGCTCAAAGAGGGGATAATAAGCTTTGTAGGAAAATTTTTTGGTTGTTAGATATGGTTTACAGATTGCATCCCGGTGCATGGCTGTCTCCTATCGCCACTACATTAATGTTCACCTTTCCAATGGGCAGTCTTCAGGTATTATACGCAGTATTATTTGTCATTCAGTAAACCATAATGTTTAAATGATTATTACAAATGTGCAAAAAATCCTCTCTGCGTGTGTATTTCAGTCGCTTTTCAATAAAGGTTATGAAAATTTTCATGAAATTTTCCAATTATCTACAACACCCACATTACAGTTATAGAGTTTAAGGTGCTGTCAGGACGCTGGAGCAGGGATCCAATTGCAGACTCAGTACTGTGATATTAATTGAGTAACAAATCCGAGGTGCAAACAAAGTCGGCGTCAAAGTTCAGACAGTGATCAAAACATCCAGAGAAATCGAAAAGCCAGAATCGGGAAACATGCAGAAGCGATAATCAGACGGACAGAGTACAGAGACGAATGCTGGAAAGGTTCGGGAAAATTCATTGGCACAATCTGGCAACAAACAGATCAAAACGTAGGACTAAAATACACTGAGTAATAAACAGAGAGGCAGATGTTAGGTGGGGCACAATGAGACAAGAGTAGCAGCAAAACAGGCAATAATGGAGAGGGGACAGAGGCTTATGGGGCATGAAAACAAACAAGAGCACATGACAGTACAAAACCACAGTCTGAAAGCTAGGGAGAAAACACACAAAAAGACAAAATTCAGCTGGAAATACGACAGGTGCACCATCCTCCAGGTTCTCTGGTTTCCCTTCACGGTCGAAAGAAGTACCGGTTAGTAGGTTAGTTGGTTATTGTAAATTGTCCTCTGATTGCGCTTTGGTCAAAACAATGCATTGCTGGGCGGTGCGGTTCGTTCGGTCAGTATGGTCTGTTACTCACTGTATCTGTGAATGAATAAATAAATAAATCTGTAGATATATACCTACATACATACATGCATACACAGACAGACAGTTAGATTGATAGATACAGAGTCAGCCAGTTAGACAAATAGATATAAAGACAGATATATAGGTCAATGCGTCAACACCAAATAAATATGTGTTGTCGCCGAACGCATGCTAGCAATTCCGCTCTGTCCCCAGCACAGTCTTTATTCACTTGATTTGATGCAAACCGCACTGTATGTTTGTTGCTGCGTATAGCAAATAAAGCTAATATTTTAAAAGATTTAATGTAATTTATTTTATGTTCATTAATTTATCTGTTTTAGTGTTTTATAACGGGCTTGACTGCCCATATTTTCAAAGATATTTTAAAAAGTTAAACATTTTAATTGTTCCAGTAAACCAACAGTGGGAGTCATTTGCCTGAATGTTCATTTGACTTCTATCATATGGGCAGGGTTTAATTTTCTCTAATATCGCGCACGCTGCTCTGTACAGTACATAAAGCAATCCAACCAACATAAAAACCTCATTAATGACGAAGTGAGATGTCTACACCAAATTCTTGAAAAACTCAGCGGGGCAGGCAACGGCAAATAATTTGTGTGACATGGTACTTAAATGTGTGTGTGTGTGTGTGTGTGTGTGTGTGTGTGTGTGTGTGTGTGTGTGTGTGTGTGTGTGTGTGTGTGTGTGTGTGTGTGTGAGTGTGTTTGTGTGTGTGTGTGTGTGTGTGTGTGTGTGTGTGTGTGTGTGTGTGTGTATGTGGAGCTAACATTGGCAGTCGTCTTACCAGTCACACCCTCTATAAAGACTACGCCCTTGATCAGACAATGTAAACCTTTAACGTAATTAACCGTGTCTCTGTAGTCATCTTGCACTTGTTTCGCTCTTCAACAACTCTCTCGCATCTGACAATTAGTATTTGATACCGCACTAAAGACTTCAGGAAGAGTTCAATCATCAGGCTCCCGAAACAAAGTTGATGACTTTAATCACACATCTCTGAACTGATTCCACGATCTATAGACTCACTTTCAAACTTATGTCCTCAGTATTATTTATGTATTTAACTATTATCCCTTTATCCGTTCATTTAAATATTTATGATTGATTGAATGTAATTGATTTAACATTCATACATGTTTTATTTATATATCTGTCTATTTTTTCTATTTATCCATTTATTTATTCGCATCTTCGTCTTTGTGCTTCTGTCTTTGTGTGTAGTTTTTCATTGCATCTATTGTACTTCTTTATTCTACTGTGAAAACCTGTAAGAAAATGAAACTCATGGTCGCATCCGAAGATGGAGACATACTTTGATAACAAATTTACCTTTAACTTTGAAAATTGCCATGAGCTGCAGAAGCTAACGTGTGGGTGTGGGTGTGGTGGGTGGAGACCGTAGTGTCTGAGCGGGAAGTGACGTCCATGGCCGTCATTCAGGAACTGACCGTAGCGATGGAGAGAATGGTCAAGTCACGGGGAAACATCCTTAAACTGTCACACTCCCAATGGTGGTAAGACTTAGCCAAAATGCAGTGAGAATGTTGATCTCCCTCCAACAGGGATGGTTGTAAATGAAGAGCAAAAGGGAAAGATGAAGAGGAGTAGAAGTTCCGGTGATGGCGGGGTTGGGGTTGTGGTGGGTGGTGAGTGCCGATGGACGAAGCACGGTCAGGACACAGACAGCAAAAAGCCGAATAAGATGTCGGAGTTGATTTAATTGTCATTCTGACCGAGGCTCCGAGAGGGCACGTTATCCGCGAACATTCCCCCTAACCTATTGCCAGCAACGAGTAAAGACAATTCACGATACATCTCCCGCTGTTTCCTCTTTTATTTAGAGTTATTTTACACGAATCCAGTGACTGTACAGGAGATCGCTCCTGAGTCGACACAGAGCGGTAGTTCAGACACAGCACAGTGGGGACAATTCTACTCAGAAATGTCCGTCGCAAAAGATGGATTTTTATTACCAACTGCTCTGAAATTATTAAACATTCTGCTTGTTTCCATAATCGAACATTATTACACAATGACATTGCAATGGGCTGCTGCACAGACGCAATCATTGCTTCACTGCATTAAACAAGAGCAAACAACACGCGTGTGCTGCCAAATGAATGAGTCTCACTGCGCACAGGCGGGTGAAGAGATGGTGTTGCGCAGCGGCGAGCTCAGCGAGCTGTGACTCACGCTGCAGGAATAGCTCGAGCCCTTGTTCCAGGCAGCGGTGGGTACCCGCAGGTAACTGCTCAGTCTGTAGGTCTGGTCGGTGTCCAGGGACACGGCACCTGCCGTTACCCCACTCTCCGTTTCGAAACCATCCATGCTCCAGCGTAGCGCTACCAAGCCCGGCTTAAAACCACTCACCAGACAGGAGAGAGTGGCAGAACCCGAGCGCGTCTGCTCCGGAGATGGAGGGAGCAGGAGAACTGAGGGCTCCCGGGACTCGCTACCTGTGTGAGAGGGGAGAAAGAGAGGAATAGAACCAATATTATTTCATGGACTTTTCCGAGATAGAAACAACAGCGCCAAAATTATCACAGGCATTGGGACACTCTATACGGCACATTTGACCCCTCGGGTAGAAACCTATAAGTGAAGAGTTGCCCGGATTATTCGCAGCCTTGCGCGGCTACGACGTGACATCATTTGTTTCAAAAATGTTTTTGAATCCACTCTGCTCTCGGTACTGCATTGTGTTAAAAGATAACTTCAACACTACTCAACCTCTTCGCTAAATCCTCACACCTTGCCCATATGATTGGTCCCTTTATTGAGACCAGTTCTTTGTTGTTCTCCAAATCTTGAACTCTTAGGGCAATAACTGAGAATACTACACCTTCAGTTGTTAACAGAATAAAGGTTCTTTGGGATGTCCCGAGGTCGGGAAAGCTCAGTGAATATCCAAGTCTCGGGACCCAGTGACTGAAGAGGAAATGATCGAAAAAAGTGCAGCCTGTGAACCAGTGAGAAGCGGGAAGATGTGAAACCACTCGTTCAGACTCTGACTGCATTCCGAACCAGTGGTAACCCGGTCTATTGCCGCTCGACTCTTTGAGCAGCCTGCTTTCTGCCCAGCGCCTTCCCCTAGTGTGTATTATTTTTAAAGTCTGATGTTCTTATCCTGTGTTTTCTACAATTATATTGACACGGTTCTTAATCACAGACTCTGAATTGCGTTAACCTGAAACTCAGAAATTCCTGCCTTGTGGTCCGATATTTACCGCACCCAGAAATATTATACAATATTCGCGACAAACATGTTCTCAGATGTGGTGAACGAAGAGGGAAGGGCAGATGTCATGCTTGTGATAGCGATCATTTCCCCAAATTATGCATGAACGTTACTCAAGACAGTATGGGAGAGAGCGATAGGATCGACAGTCAAGATTTTTTCCCCAGGGCGGAAATCTTAACCGAGAGAAGTGAAATTTACTGTAGAAGTTCGGTGAATGTTTACTTTTATACATGGTGGAGAGGGTGCATGAGGTGGAGGAGGCAGTTACGATAGGGACGTCTAAGAAACTGTTAGATGGACACATGAGTGTGCTGAGAATTAAGGGATATGGAGTGTTTGTAAACAGCAGGGATTGGTTTAATTTGACACAACAGAGGCTCCGCTGTAATAAGACTATTGAATGGTTCTCTGGTACGATAAGATGGACGATTGACCTCACAATCTACATCCTTCTGATCTTGCAACTTCTCTACCTGCACTGCATTTCCTCTGTGACTGTTACATTTTATTCTACGTTAAGCTGTGTTTAACTCAATGCACTGTCATCACGTGATCCTTATGGACACGATGCAAGACAAACTTTTCATACCATCCTGTGAAAAGCGGCAAAAATAATCCAATACCAATAATACAATCCATGCGGCCTATTGTGCAAAAGAGGAGTGAGGTCGGAAAGTATGGAATTCTGCAACACCAACTGAAGGAGATCAAAAGTGCCCAACAAAAACTGTGTTCACAAGTCAAACGATCATTGATTTGAATCTTGGGGCTACTCGACGGGCTGAACGGCCTCTTGTGCCAGACAGAAAAGGATGGAACCTTCCTCAGGCCTTCCCTGGACGGGATTCTATCCAGCTGTATGGAATGAGAGTGGCTGTAGTAGGAATTGTTTGTAACAGAATGAGGGAGTCACTTACTCTTGATATCCAGGATGGTGCCTGGACCGATGATAACTCCACTATCCCACGCTGCACAGTAATAGACAGCGGAATCCCGGGGCTCCACACTGCTGACGGTCAGGATGTGACTGTTGCTGGAGGTGTCTCTGGACGGCTGAAAACGGTCTGTGATCCCTGGGTCTCGGAATATATCATTGTCTGTCTCATGTTCTAACACCTCTTCCGGTCTCTCCCCAGGACGCTGTCGGTACCAGTACATTTCGTAATTTCCAACATTACCGTCCTGTATCCGACACTCTAAGCGGACGGTTTAACCCGCGGAAACAGGTCCGGACATTGGGGTCTGATTGAGCACTGAGGCCGCGTGGATATCTGCAATAAAGCACAATAAAACCACTGGGTGACATGGAGCAAAATCAAAATCAGCAGTAATCCCAATTTAAACGGATAATTCGTGCGTGAGCCAGTCCTGCTATCACCTGGTAAATGGACCAGCAGAACCCACAAGAGATGCAGCGCTGGGGACATTCCTCCGGACAGGTGCAGACAACCGAAAAATTCCGACTGGACCGTGCGCTGTTCTGCAAACTTCGGTAACCACTCCGGTTCCAGAGTCTACTAACTGGGGTCTCCGTGTCTGTTTATTAATTAGGATGTAAATAAGTGTGCGGCGCCAGGGAAAGAAGGTGGGCGGAGATTGACTTGCTGACCTTCGGAACCTGTGAATGGCCACCTTGCTGTTTTTAAAACCTTCTCCACTAATTTCAAGAATGTTTTATCTTCAGTTGTATCACGTATCCAGGCCTGTAGAACTTCGGACAATACTCAGGCTAAACTGATTTTCGACACTGTTTTGGCTGCTTCCCTCAAGAACAATAAGGTGGTGGCACTCAGCCCCTTGACTCTGCTCAGAATGGCTACTGAGAACAAAACCTTTCAAGGTCACATCAAACTTCTACGAAGTCTCTATGCCATCCCAGAATTACCTCGACAATACATCGGTTCTAATCTGAGAAGCTGTCTTTCCTTGGGGTCAGTCATTTTGCAAAGGAGTTGCAGCGGAACGCAATCTACGCAGCAGGGCATTAGGAGTGCTCCTTTCAACAGTGAAGCTTCCAGGTAACATCAAACAGGAATTAGGGATGTTCAGCAATAATTGCACCGGTGATGCAAACGCCTGCAAATGCTGGAATCTGGAGCAACTCAGAAAGAGCTGAAGGACTGACCGGGTCTGGCAGCATCTATGCCGGGAAATAGACAATCGCCGTTTACGTCCTAGAACGTTCATCTAAAACCCCATTCATGTAATTTTCCGACAGTGAGATATTGTCGGATGGAACGACTCCGAAAGTAGTCAGACAAGGCTGGTAGGAGCAAACATCAGTCTGACTACATTAGTTCCAGCAATGGCCGCTGTCAACAGGAAAGGATCTGACCACCAGCCCGTGACATTCCATTACCTTACTCCTGACTTCGCCATCAACATCGGGGGGGGGGGGGTCGACCACTGATCAGAAACCACTGGACTGACTAAAGTGGGGCATATAAATTAGACCGCGGTCACAGGCTTGGGATTATAAAATTCAAAGTTCAACATAAATTTACTATCAAAGTGCGGTAAGTCATCACACACTGTACAACCCCGGGGTTTCATTGCCTTGAGGGCATTCAGAGCATATAGAAAGGAATGCGAATCAAGCAAAGAAAAGCTAAACACTAACACGGATAAACAACCAATGTGCAAAATAAGACAAACTGTGTACGTAGATACAAAGTTTGTAAATACATATATAAATATATGCATAAATAAATATTGTTTTGCCTTACATAAACATACACTTCACATTTCATGTCAACCGGTCGATCTTCAGGCCATGCCACTCAGACCCTAGTGCTAATATCTATTTACTGACTACATGTGCTAGTGCGTTACTGTACCTAATGTGTACGGCTTTATTTACTGTGTTTCACACCTTGGCCTCAGAGGCAGGGTGGTTCGTTCGTGTACATGTGTATGGTTAATTGGCAATAAACTTCAACATGAACTTGCACACATGACCTCACCGTTTCGCCATTGAAAAAGACTCAAATTTTGAATATTTTCTGCACATGACCTCACATTTCTCCACATTTTTTTCGGGATTTTGTATCACTGCCTGTTTTGTTAACCAGTGAACATCAGCTCAGTCAATCTGCACTGTCCTGATAACCCTGATAATCAACAAACGTTGCAATATTGCACTTCGTTCCCTTGTCCAAATGTTTGGATATACACTCTGAACAGCTGGATTTTCTTTTTCAGCAAATACTTGCGAATCACTTAACAGGCGGCCTGCTGACAATGAACATGCACCGCGTCCCCTCATTGGCAATCGTTCTACTACGGAAGTATGACACAATTACCAAGAGATCACCAAGAGGGCTTGCCGATCACGTTTTCTATCCCTGTTTCCCGGGTGATCTTAAATGTGAGCACAGCGGGGATACAATTCATCAAAGTTACAAGGAAGTAGTCACCCCGCAGTTGCAGAAGGCGAGCAGCTGGGTAACTGTCAGGACAAATTTAAATGGGCAGTTAGAGCATTACACCCCTGTGGGAAAACCCTTCAAAAGTAAGTATACCGCTTTAAATATTTTTGTTGGAGGATGACCAGCCGGGAGAATGTCACGGCGACCGAGCTACAAGCATTAAGCATGGGTCCGTGGTGCAGAAAGGAAAGAAAGAGTAGAAAGGAGCGGTCGCGATAGGGAACTCAGTAGAGAGGGGAACAGACAGGAGACACCTGGATGGTAAGTTCCTTGCCATGTGTCGGGG
>NC_082714.1:93041151-93191848 GCF_030144855.1 Hypanus sabinus | reverse complement strand
TGGTTGTAGTTGGGAGCAGAATGTCCAAGGTTACACGTTATATTGGAGGGATAGGAAAGTAAGTAGAGGGGGTGGTGTGGCCCTGCTGGTGAAGAACGGCATCAAATTAGATGTGACGTAGGACTGGAAGATGTTGAATCATTTTGGGCTGAGTTAAGAAACTCAGTAAAAGGACATTGATGGCACTTATATACAGGCGTCCCAACAGAAGCTGGGAGGTGGACCACACGTTACAACAGAAAATAGTAAAGGCAAGATTACAGTAGTTACGGCAGAGTTTATCATGCAGGTCGATTGGGAAATAATTATGACAATGGATCTGAAGAGAGTGAGTTTGTTGAATGCCTAAGAGATACACCATCGCCCCTGAAATCTAAACCAATAAGCTTCAAGTGCTTGGCTTCATTGCCTCCTTGTGCAACTGTATCCTCGATTTCCTCCAATTCCAGACCACAGCCAGTTCGGATTAGCAACAGCACCTCTTACACAATTTCCATCAGCACGTGTGCACAAAATAGACGTGTACTTGGCTTACTATTTTACTCGCTGTACACTTATAAATATGAGGCTAAGCACAGCTACAATGCGATATTTAAGTCTGCTAACGCCACCTCTGATGTTTTCAGAATCAAACTTGGTGACGAATCGGCAGGGCGGAGGAAGACTGACAATCTGGCTAAGTGGTGCCACAACAACATCCTTTCACTCAATGTAAGCAAAAGAATGAGCTGCGTATTCACTTCAGGGGGAGCAAACTGGAGGTATAAGAGCCAGTCCTATTTCAACAATCAGGGTGGAGAGGGTCAGCAATTTTTAAATCCTCGATGTTTCTGTTTCAGAGAATCTGTCCTGGGTTCTGCACGAAGGTGCAATGACAACGAAAGTATGGCCCCGTCTCTACTTCCTTAGAAGCTTACGGCATATCGGCATGACATCGGAACCTTTCACAAACGTCCGTAGAGGTGTAGTGGAGGGTGTATTGGCTGTTTGTATCACAGCCGAGCATGGAAACGCGCCAATGCCCTTGAAAGGGAAATCATACAAAACGTAGCGGAGACTGCCGGTCCATCACGGGTCAACCCTTCCAACATTTGAGAAATCTACAAGGAGACGCTGTCCCTGGAAAGCAGCATCAATCATCGAGCACACCCACCACCCAGACCATGCCCCCTGTGCTCATGTTCTATATGCATTGGTTATTTAGTTATTATTTTTTCATTATTTTTATTTTTACTTTGTATTTACACGGATTGTTCTCATTTGCTAACAGGGTCTATTTCCATTCTATTGTGTGCTGTCTTTCGTTGATTCTGTTGTGGTTCGTCTATTTACTGACTATGCCCGCAAGACAGCGAAGCTCAGTTTTGTATATGCTGACATATGTAAACTTGGATAATAAAATTACTTTTAACTTTGCAATTTGATCCCAAATCTCTTTACTTTGGGATACTGAAGCAATCTCTACGCTGACATACACTACTGATGTCATAACCACTGGATCCACAGCGCAGCAGATACAGCAATTGCGTTCCTGGATATTCACAGCTCCATTCCCAATAATACCCAGAAAATTCTGAAACCAACTGATGTATCAGTTGTATTTGTCAGGAGATGGGCACAGGCCGAGCCGGCAGTGGACAAGGAGTTTCGAAGCAGGAAAGGGATCTGCTGGACGTCCCACGAGTGACCATGTGGCGATGGCAGAGAGCACTGAGGATGTCTCAAACGAGACATGACAAGCAAACAAAAAAACAGCTTTCATTTCCATGTCGCCTGACACGTTTTCGGACATTCCAACAAGAAGTAAAAGATCAATAAACGTCTTTCTCTTCTAATGAATGGAACAGAGTAGTCAAATAAACAGACTGGGTCATCTGTTTTCTTCCAGTTGTTTGAGTGACCGCTGTCACCTCTACGTACTGGGAAGGAATCACCATTGTTCGACCGTGGGATTATTTAAACCAATATGACTTAGGTCGATAAAGTTTCAGACCGTTGTACGATCTAGCAGTGAAATACTGTCGCAGTGCAAGTACGAAACTGCACCGACTCCGCCAATGCAATTCCTCAATCCCCTTATATTGTTACCCTCCACTAACCTGTCAATACCGCTCACTTCAATACATTCCTAATTTGGGGATTGAACAAGAGATGTAGTGGGTCATAGAAGACGCCAGCGCTGAAGCAGGCATTTGGCCCATTCAGTCTGTGCCGAAATATTAAGCTGCCTCGTCCCATCGACCTGCATCTGGGGCATCGCCCTCCACTCCTCACTTACCACGGACCTCTCCAAATTTTTCTTAACTATTGAAATCGAATTTGCATCCACGACTTCAGCTGGCAACTCGTTCCGCATTCTCAATGCCCTCTGAATGAAAAAATTCCTCCTCATGTTCTGCTTAACTCTTCCATCTTTCACCTTTAACCCATGGCTTCTACTTGGAGTCTCAGCCAACATTCGTGGGGGAAAAAATCGCTTGCATTTACCCCTCATAATTTTGTATACCTTTATCAAATCACCCCTCAATCTTCTATGTTCCAGGCAATAAAGACCCAACATATTGAACTATTCCGTAGAGCTCAGGTTCTCAAATCCCGGCAATATCCTTCAAAATTTTCCCTGCACTCCTTCAATCTTAGTAACATATTTCCTGTGGGTAAGTGGGAACACTGCACACAATGCTCCGACTTGGGCTTGACCAACGTCTTATATAATTTCAACACCACACCTCAACTCCTCTAATGAATCCATTGTGTATTGGGACAATTTGTTTTATGTGTGGGATGTAATAGAAAAATGGAGGTCATTTAAAGGTGAAATTTTGAGGGTACAGAATCTTTATGTTCTTGTTAGGTTGAAAGGAAAGGTTACAACTTTGAGACAGCCATGGTTTTCAAGGGATATTGGAAGCTTGGTTAGGAAAAAGAGAGAGATCTACAATAAATATAGGAAGCATAGAGTAAATGAGGTGCTCGAGGAATATAAAGAATGCAAGAAGAATCTTATAACCATATAACTATATAACAATTGTATGACGGAAACAGGCCATCTCGGCCCTTCTCGTCCGTGCCGACGCTTACACTCACCTAGTCCCACTGACCCGCACTCAACCCATAACCCTCCATTCCTTTCCTGTCCATATACCCATCCAATTTTACTTTAAATGACATTACCGAACCTGCCTCTTCTACTTCTACTGGAAACTCATTCCACACAGCTACCACTCTTTGAGTAAAGAAATTCCCCCTCGTGTTACCCTTAAACTTTTGTCCCCTAACTCTTAAATCATGTCCTCTTGTTTGAATCTGAAGAAAGAAATTACAAAAGTTAAAAGAAGATATGAGGTTGCTTTGATAAGTAATTTGAAAATAAATCCGAAGGGTTTCTAAAGTTATATTAATAGCAAAAGGATAGTGAGAGATAAAATTGGTCCCTTAGAGAATCAGAGTGGACAGCTATGTGTGGAGCCGAAAGAGATGGGGGAGATTTAGAACAATTTCTTTTCTTCGGTATTCACTAAGGAGAAGGACATTGAATTGTGTAAGGTAAAGGAAACTATGACGATTAAAGAGGAGGAAGTACTGGCGCTTTTAAGGAATATAAAAGTGGATAAATCTCCGAGTCCTGACAGGATATTCCCTAGGTCCTTGAGGGAAGTTAGTGTAGAAATAGCAGGGGCTTTGATAGAAATATTCCAAATATCATTCGAAACGGGGATGGTGCCGGAGGATTGGCGTATTGCTCAGGTGGTTCCAATGTTTAAAAAGGGTTCTAAGAGAAAACCTAGCAATTATAGGCCTGTCAGTTTTACGTCAGTGATGTGTAAATTAATCGAAAGTATTCTTAGAGATGATATATTTAATTGTCTCGATAGACAGGGTCTGATTAGGAACAGCCAGCATGGATTTGTGAGTGTAAGGTTATGTTTGACAAATATTGATTTTTTTTGAAGAGGTTACGAGGAAAGTTGACGAGGGTGAAGCAGTGGTTGTTGTCTATACGGACTTCAGTAAGGTCTTTGACGAAGTTCTGCACGGAAGGTTAGTTAGGAAGGTTCAATCGTTAGGTATTAATATTGAAGTAGTAAAATGGATTCAACAGTGGCTGGATGGGAGATACCAGTGAGTAGTGGTGGATAACTGTTTGTCAGGTTGGAGGTCGGTGACTAGTGGTGTGCCTCAGGTATCTGAACTGGGTCCAATGTTGCTTGTCATATGCATTAATGATCTGGATGATGGGGTGGTAAATTGGATTAGTAAGTATGCAGGTGATACTAAGGTAGGTGGCGCTGTGGATAATGAAGTTGGTTTTTAATGTTTGTAGAGAGATTTAGGCCAGTTAGAAGAGTGGGCTGAACGATGGCAGATGGAGTTTAATGCTGATAAGTGTGAGGTGCTACATTTTGGTAGGAATAATCCAAATAGGACATACATGGTTAATGGTAGGGCATTGAGGAATGCAGTAGAACAGAGTGATCTAGAAATAATGGTATATAGTTCATTGAAGGTGGAATCTCATGTGGATAGGGTGGTGAAGAAAGCTTTTGGTATGCTGGCCTTTATAAATCAGAGCATTGAGTATAGGAGTTGGGATGTAATGTTAAAATTGTACAAGGCATTGGTAAGGCCGAATTTTGAGTATTGTGTACAGTTCTGGTCACCGAATTATAGGAAAGATGTCAACAAAATAGAGAGAGTACAGAGAAGATTTGCTAGAATGTTACCTGTGTTCAGCACCTAAGTTGCAGGGAAATGTTGAACAAGTTAGGTCTTTATTCTTTGGAGCGTAGAAGGTTGATGGGGGCTTGATAGAGGTATTTAAAATTATGAGGGCGATAGATAGAGTTGACGTGGATAGGCTTTTTCTATTGAGAGTAGGAGAGATTCAACCAAGAGGACGTGAGTTGAGAGTTCGGGGCAAAAGTTTAGGGGTAACCCGAGGGGGAATTTCTTTACTCAGAGAGTAGCAGCTGTGTGGAAAGAGCTTCCAGTAGAAGTGGTAGAGGCAGTTCGGTATTGTCATTTAAAGTAAAATCGGATAGGTATATGGACAGGAAAGGAATGGAGGGTTATGGGCTGAGTGCGGGTCAGTGGGACTAGTTGAGAGTAAGCATTCGGCACGGACTAGAAGGGCAGAGCTGGCTTGTTTCCGTGCTGTATTTGTTATATGGTTATATGGTTATAACATTTGAATAGGCATAATATGATTAGTTAACAGTTACGTAAAAAGTAAAAGGGAGGTGAGAGTTGATATTGGACCACTGGAAATGATGCTGGTGATGTGCTAATGGGGGACAAAGAAATGGCAGATGATTTTAATGTGTACTTCGCACTTGTCTTCACTGTGAATGAACTGGCAATATGCCAGACGTCCGTGGGTGTCAAGGAGCAGGAGTGAATGCTATTGCTATTACAAAGTGCTGTGCAACTGAAGGGACTGAAGGTTGCTGAGAGAGGTTACTGAAGAGTTAAGAGAATCACTTCATTTTGGTATGGTCACGGATGACTGGAAAATCGCAAAATTACTTCACTCTTTAAGAAATGAAATTTTAAACCCGTTAACCTAATCTCAGTGGTTGGCCATTGGTGGAGTTTATTGCTGAGAATGAGGTTTCGCGATGCTTGGAGATTAATGATAAACTAAGTCAAACTCAGCATGGTTTCCACAAAAGGAAATCTGGCACTACTCTGTTAGTTCTTCCCGAAAGTGAAAACAGTGTGGACAAAAGAGAGGCAGTGAACGCCATATACTTGAATTTTAAGAAGGCATTTGATAAGAATCCACTCATGAAGATTCTTAACAGTATGAAATTCTAAAGTGCTACAGGAAAGATACTGGCATTGATAGCGGAATGGCTGACGGACAGAAGGCTGCGTGTGGGAGTAAAGGAGCCTTTTCTGATCGGCTGCCGCTGACTACTAGTGTCAGAGGTCAATAATAGAACCGCTACTTTTCACACTGTTAGAAAATGATTTAGATAATGTAACCTGATGGCCTGACAACACCTTATATAGCGGGTGGATAGCCTCCAACCTGATGGCATGAACATTGACTTCTCTAACTTCCGTTAATGCCCCACTTCCCCTTCTTACCCCATCGCTGATATATTTAGTTTCCCCCTCCCTCCGCTTTTTTCTCTCTCTTTCTGCACATCACCCTGCCTTTACAGCATCTGCAGATTTCCTCGTGTTAGATAACGGACTTGATGGGTCTGTGATAAAGTTTGCAGATGATACGAAGACAGGTGGAGGGTAGGTAGTGCTGAGGAAGCAGTGTGATTGCAGCATGACTTAGACAAATTTAAAGAATGAGCAGAATAGTGGCAAGTTGAATTCAGTGTTGGGAAATATAATTAGTGCATTTTGGTAAAATGAACAATAGTGCGGACTGTTATCTAAATAGGGAGAGGCTTCAAATATCAGAGGCGCAGAAAGACAGGAGTCCTCTTGAAAGACTCCCAAAAGGTTAATGTACACGTCGCATCTCTGGTAAAGAACGCAACTGCAATGATGACACTTATTTCAAGGGATTTGGAATCCCACGTGCTATGGATTTCAACTGTAGCAGTCGCAAATGGGAATTTTTCTATTCCCATCAGAGATGCACGTAAAGATACGCCAGTTATGGCCGCCATCTGAGGCATCTTGAAGACTAATTACTCCATTCTATAACTCTACATAGCCATTCAACCAAACAAACCAAAGATCCTCCGAACCAAACTACACAACAAGGTGCATAAAATTCACAAACATCACAGAAAATAATAGTACCACAAATAACTTAACACAGAATAAAATATATTTCAGAAGATTAACATTCAGCATGGGGTGCATTTACGGCACAAGTCAGAAAGTAAGCAGAACTATCGATAGTTCAGAGGTGATGAGATCTGGGTGGTCGCAGGGAGTTCGGTAATCTCACGTCCTGGGGTAAGTTGTTTCCATCCCAACAGATCTTGTACTAATGCTGTGGTACTTCCTACCTGCTGGTTGTGGATCAAGGAGGGAATAATAGAAAAGCGAACCTCACCATTTTTTCGTTGTTGAATCTGATTTACAGGCTGTATCCCGGAGTGTGGCTCTCTCCGATCGCCACCACATTATTAGTGATCACCTTTCCAGTGGGAGGTCTTCAGGTTTTGTACCCAGTATTATTTATAATTCAGGAAACCATAATGTTTAAATGTTTATTGCAAATGTGCAATAAATCCTCTCTCGGCATGTGCCTTTCAGGCGCTTTTCAATAAAGGCAATGAAAATTGTCATGACATTTTCCAGTTACATATAATACCCACATACCAGTTATAGAGTTCAAGATGCAGCATCTTCCAGGTACTTTGGTTTCCTTCCACAGTTAAACGAAGTACCAGTTAGTAGGTTAGTTGGTGATTGTAAATTGTCCTGCGATTGTGCTTGGGTGAAAACGGCGGGTTGCTGGGCGTCTCGTTGAGCCAGATGGGCCTGTTTCACACTGCATCGATGAATAAATAAGTAAGCAAATAGATAGAGAGATGGATAGATGCTGTAGCTGCACAGACAGAAGTTTCATTGATAGATAGATATAAAACAGATAGATAGGTAAATAGATAAATACCAAATAAATAAAGGTTGTTGCCGAAAGCCTGGTGACCCTTCCGGTCTGTCCCCAGCACAATCTGATTTGACGCAAAGGGCGCTGTATGTTTCTTTCCACGTAAGAAAAATAAAGCTAATCTTTTTAATATTTAATGTATTCTCCATATGTTCATTGATTTTCTTTCTATTTTTAGTGATCTACAATACACTTCACAGTCCCCGTATTTTCAAAGAAGTTTTAAAACGTTGAAAATGTTAAGTCTTCCAGCGTGGGCGTCATTTGCCCGATTGTTCATTGGATTTCTATCTCATGAACAGGTTACAAGGGGGCGATGGCAGCGGACCCAAACGCAAGACACAGACACTGAACTACTAGGAACTGGACTATGTTTATTAAGAATGCTAGGTAAGCCAAGGAGCGCGGCCAAAATGACAACATAAAGGTAGAAGAAGAGTGACTAATCGGAAGACCAGGACTTGGATCAGGAACTTGAACAGGACAGGGAACTCATGTCATGACTCGGAACTCGGGTCTGGACTGGACTGGGCTCCTAGACTGGATCGGGACTCGGCTCCTGGACTGCACAGGTACTCGGCTACTGGACTCAACTTAGACTCAGCTCTTGGACTGGACTTGGACTCTGAACTTGGAACAGACTTGACGTAGTCACAGGTCATGGAACACTGAGCAGGGGCTCCTCCTTGGGCACATGACATAGCGCCGGGACTCTTCTTAGACACAGAACACGGAACACTGAGCCCAGCTTCTCGGTGTGGGTGACTGACGAGGTTTCTGACTGGCTGACTGACAAGGACGGTCGAGCAAGGAATTGCTGGACCCCAGAGCTACATATAGCCAGACCGAAACGAGAGTCAGGTGCCTCAGTTAAACTACCCAACAGAATAAGGGAAAAATTGAATAACCGGAGTACGGAATCCATAGACGGACTGTGAACCGGATCGCGTATTTCACAGACCGGACCATGACAGGACAGGATTTATTTTCTCTAATGTCACTGACGTTGCTCTATATACTCCATAAATAGAGTGATTAGTATGGTCATTAATGGTTAGTGGAAGTCCAGGCACACGTTAACACCATTACAGACTGTTACAAACCACTATGTGTTACAGAAGCTAGTGTGTGGGCGTGGGTGTGGGCGTGGTGGGTGGTGGCGGTGGCGGCAGGTGGAAAGTGAGGTCGATGGCCTTCCTTCAGGAACGAACTGAATCGATGAAGACAATGTTCAAGTCACGGGGAAACATCCCTACTGTGTAACACTCCCAATGGTGGTAAGACGTTGTCCAAAAGGCAATGAAAATGTTGATCTCCGTCCCCCAGGGATGGTTGTAAATGAAGAGCAGACAACGAGGAATAGAAGGTTCCGGAGAATGAGGGTGTGAGTGCCGACGAACAAAGAACTCTCAGGACACAGAGAGCAGAAAGTGGAATCAGATGTCGGAGTCGATTTAACTATAGTTCTGTTTGAGACTCCCAGACGGCACGTTGTACAGAACCATTCCGCCCCCACCCCAACAACGTACTGCCAGCAGCCAAGTAAAGACGAGACACGATAAATTTATCGCTGTTACCTCTTTTTTTTAGAGTTTTGTTACACAAACTCCATTTACAGCGCGGGAGATCGCTCCTGAGTCTACACACAGCAGTAGTTCAGACTCAGCACAGTGGCGACAATTCTACATAAAATTAGAAAAGTATGGGTTATTATTGCCAACTGTTCTGAATTCATTGAACATTCTGTTTGTTTCCATCAACGAACATTACTACACAATTACATTGCAATGGGCTGCTTTTCAGACCCAATCATTGCTTCACTGCATTAAACAAGAGCAAACAACCCGCGTGTTCTGCCAGCCGGCACACTCTCACTGCGCACAGGCGGACGAAGAGATGGTGTTGCCCAGCGGCGAGCTCAGCGAGCTGTGGCTCACGCTGCAGGAATAGCTCGAGCCCTTGTTCCAGGCAGCGACGGGAACCCGCAGGTAACTGCTCAGTCTGTAGATCTGGTCGGTGTCCAGGGACACGGCGCCTGTCGTCACCCCGCTTGCCGTCTCGACTCCATCTACGCTTCAGCTTAGCGCTACCAAGCCCGGCTTAAAACCATTCACCAGACAGGAGAGAGTGGCCGAACCCGAGCCGGTCTCCTCCGGAGAGGGGGGTAGCAGGAGAACTGAGGGCTGCCGGGATTCGCTACCTGTGTGAGAGAGGAAAAGGAGGGGAATAGAAACAATATTATTTAATGGACTGTTCAAAGATAAAAGCACCGGCGCCGAAAATAGTACAGGCTTTGGGACACAGTATACGTTACATTTGACCCCTCGGGTACAGTCCTTTGGGTTAAGAGTTGGCTGGATTGTTCGCAGCCTTGCGCGTCTACGACGTGACATTATTCATTTAAAAAATGCTTTTGAATCTCCTCTGCTCTCGGTACTGCATTGCGTTAAAACATAACTTCAACACTACTCAATCTCTTCGCTAATTCCCCAGACCCTGCACAAATGATTGGTCCCTCTAGTGAGACCAGTTCCTTATTGTTCAACAACTCCCCAAATTTTGAACTCATAGGGCAATAACTGAGAATGGTACACTTTCAGTTAATGATGGTAAGAAGGCACTTTGGGATGTCCCAAGTTCGGGAAAGCTCAGTGGATATATAAGACTCGGTACCCAGTGGCTGAAGAGGAAGTGACGGAAAAATGGTCTGTGAATCGGTGAGAAGCGGGAAAAGGCGAAACGACTCGTTTAGAACCAGATTGCATTCCGAACCCGTACTAACCCGCCTACTGCCGCTCGACATTGTGACCAGTCTGTTGTCTGCCCAGCACTTTCCCCTGGTGTGTATTATTTTAAGTCTGACGTTTTTCTCCTGTGTTTTCTATAATCATAATGACACGGTTCTTAATCAGAAACTGCGAATTGCGTTAACCTGAAGTGATCAACATCCTGCCCTGTGGCCCAGGATTTACCGCACCCAGAAAAAGTTATGGAATATTGGCAACAAACAAGTTCTCAGATGTGGTGAATGAAGAGGGAAGGGTAGATGTCATGATTGTGGTTGCGATCATTTCCCCGAATGAGATGTGAACATTATTCAAGACAGTATGTGTGATAGCGATAGGATCGACAGTCAGGATGTTTTCCCGTGGGCAGCAATCTAAGCCGAAAGGAGAAGTTCGGTGAATTTTTAGTTTTTAAACAGAGTGGAGGTTGCATGAGCTGGAGGAGGCAGATACAACAGGGACGTTTAAGAAGCTGTTAGGCGGACACGTGAGTGTGCTGAGAATAGAGGGATATGGAGTATGTGTAGACAGCAGGGATTGGTTTAATTTGACATTACAGAGGGGCTGCTGTAATAAGACTATTGAATGGTTCCCTGGTACGATAAGATGGACGATTGACCTCACAACTACCTCGTTACGATCTTGCAACTTATCTACCTGAACTACACTTCCGCTTTGGCTGTTAAATTTTATTCTGCGTTAACCTGTGTTTAACTCCAGGCACTGTCTCATGTGATCATTATGGACAGTATGCAAAACAAAATTTTCATTGCATCTTGTGAAAAGTAGCGAAAATAAACCAATTCAATAATGCTATGCACGGGGCCAATTGTGTTAAAGAGAAGGAATATCGGAAAGTATTGAATTCTGCTACACCGGCTGAAGTAGATCAGAAGTGTCCAACAACAAAAAAATGTTCACAAGTCAAGCGGTCATTAATTTGATTGCTGGAGCTGACTCGACGGCCTATTGTGCCAGACTGAGACAGATGGAACCTGCCTTCCCTGGACGGGATTTTATCCAGCTGTGGGGAATGAGAGTGGCTGCAGTCGGAATTGTTTGCAGCAGAATGAGGGAGTCACTTACTCTTAATATCCAGGATGGTGCCTGGACATAAGATAACCCCATTCTCCCACGCTGCACAGTAATAGACGGCGAAATCCCGGAGCCCCAAACTGCTCATGCTCAGGATGTGACTGTTGCTGGAGGTGTCTCTGGATGGTTGGAAACGGTCTGTGATCCCTGGCCCACGGTATATATTATTGTTTGGGTAATGTTCTAACACATACTCTGGTCTCTCCCCGGGGCGCTGTCGGTACCAGTACATGTAACTTCCAACATTACCGTTCTGTATCCGACACTCTATGCTTACGGTTTGTCCCACGGAAACAGGTCCGGACATCGGGGTCTGAGTGAGCACGACGGCCGCGTGGATATCTGCAATAAAACACAATAAAACCACTGGGTTACTTGGAGAGCAATAAAAAAACAGCATTAATCCCAATTTTAACGGATAATCCGAGCGTGAACCAATCCGACTCTCACCTGGTAAATGGAGCAGCAGCAGCTACAAGAGATGCAGCGCTGGGGACATTCCTCCGGACACAATCAGACAACGAGCGCGCAAAAATTCCGACCGAACCATGTGCAGTTCTGCACACTCCGGGAACCGCTCCGGTTTCAGAGTCTACGAGTCCGTTTATTAATTGGGATGTAAATGAGTGGGCGGCGCCAGAGATAGAATGTGGGCGGAGATTGACTTGCTAACCTTCAGAAAATTTGAATGGCCACCTTGCTGATTTTGAAAACCTTAACCCCTAATTTAAAGATTGTTTCATCTTCAGTTGTATCACATATCCAAGTCTGTAGAACTTTGGAGAATACTCCGGCTAAACTTATTTTAGATATTGTTTCGGCTTCTTCCCTCCGGAACAATCGGTGTGGATGGTGGTTGCACACGGCACCTCGTCTCTGCTCAGAATGGCTAATGACAACAAAACTTTTCAAGGTCACATCAAATTTCTACAAAACCTCTATGCCATCCCAAAATTACGTCGACAATACAGCGGTTCCTATTTGAAAATATGTCATTCCTGCAGAAAACAAGTCGCTGCTTTGCTTATGAGAGAATAAAGTTTGTCGCTAAAATGCGCAACTCCCAACCGACAAGTGATTTTTTTCTCTCTCTCTCGTCTCTAAAGCGGGCCTGGGAAGAATTTAATTTAACGTCCGACATTGGAGTCAGTGGTTGTGCAAAGGGGTTGCAGTGGAACGCAATCAACGCAGCCAGAGGGCATTAGGAGTGCTCCTCTCGGCAGCGAATCTTCCGGGTCTCATTAGATGGGAATTAGGGATGTTTAGTAATAATTGCATCAGTGATGCAAACGGCTGCAGATGCTGGAATCTGGAGCAACTCAGTAAGAGATGAAAGGACTGAACGGGTGTGGCAGCATCTATGCCAGGAAATAGACAGTCGCCGTTTAAGTCCGAGAACGTTCATCTGAAACCCCATTTATGAAATTTTCCGACAGTGAGATATTGAAGCATGGAACAAGAATCCGAAAATAGTCAGACAAGGCTGGTAGGAGCAAACATCAGACTGTCTACATTAGTTCCGGCAATGGCCTCTGTCAACAGGAAAGGATCTGACCCCCGACCCCTGACGTTCCAATATCTTCAGTCGCCATCAACATCCGGGAGGCACCGCTGATCAGAAACGACTGGATTGATTAAATTGAGGCATATTAATTAGATCGTGGTCACAGGTTTAGGATTATAAAATTGAAAGTTCAAAATAAATTTACTATCAAAGTGCAGTAACTCATCATACACAACCCTGAGTTTCATTGACTTGCGGGCATTCACAGTACATATAAAGGAATACAATGGAAGCAATGAAAAGCTAAAAACTAAGACGAACAATCAAACAAGTCAAACTGTGCAAATACAAACAAATATATCCCTGCCTGTTTTGATCTGTGAACATCAACTCAGTCATTCTGCAGCGTCCTGATAACCCTGATAATCAACAAACATGCCAATATTACACTCCGTTCCCTTGTCCAAGTGATTGGATGTACACTAGGAACAGCTGGATTTCTTTTTTCAGCAAATCTTGCGCATCACTTCACAGGTGGCCTGCTGATAATCAACATGCACCGCGTCCGCTGATTGTCAGTCGTTTCGTTGCGTATGTTATGACACCATTACCAAGAGATCACCAAGAGATTTGCCGATCACATTCTCTATCCCTGTTTCCCGCACTTTCTTAATGTGAGGAGTGCGGGGATATAATTGATCAAAGTTACAAAGAAGTAGTCACCCCGCAGTTGCAGGAGAAATGGAAATGGGCAGTTAGGGCAGAGCACCCTTGTGGCCGTTCCCCTCAAAAACAAGTATACCGCTTTGGATACTTTTGTGGAGGATGACCACCCGACAGAATGCCACGGCGACTGGGTTACGGGCACTAAGAATGGGTCCATGGAGCAGAAGAGAAGAAAGGAGCGGTAGTGATAGGGAACTCAACAGAGAGGGGAACAGACAGGAGATTCTGGACTCTTGGACGTGACATCCGGATGGTATGTTACCTCCCAGGAGTGAGGGTCAGGGTCGTCTCAGAGAGAGAGAGAGAGAGACAGAGGGAGAGAAATGTACATCAAATCACATGTGACATAGGATCGGAAGATGTTGAATCATTGTGGGTTGAGTTAAGGAATTGCAAGGGTAAAAGGACATTGATGGCACTTATATACACGCGTCCCAACAGAAGCTGGGAGATGGACCACATCTGACAACAGGAAATAGAAAAGGCAAGGTTATAGTAGTTTTGGGAGACTATAACATGCAGGTCAATTGGGAAAAACAGGCTGATAATGGATCTCAAGAAAGGGAGTTTGTTGAATGCATAAGGGCCAGCTTTTTAGAGCAGTTTTCCGTTCACCTATACTGGATTGGGTGTTATGTAATGAACCGGAGGCGATTAGGGAGCTTTGGGTAAAAGAACTTAGAGGAATCAATCAACACCATATAATTATGTTCAACTTGAAAAAAGTAAAATCTGAAGTAGAAGTATTTCAGTGAAGTAAGGGAAACTACAGTGGTATGGGAGAGGAGTTAACCAAAGTAAACAGGAAGGAGCTGCTGGCAAGCATGTCAGTAGAGCAGCAATAATGTGTGTCTCTGGTGGAAATGAGGAAGGTGCAGGACATTTGCATTCAAAAAATGAAGAAATACCCAAATGATAAAGTAGTGCAAGCGTGGCTGACAAAAAATGTCAAAGCTATTGTAAAAGAAAAGGAAAGGGCATACAACAATGCAAAAATGAGTGGGAAGATAAAGGATTGATACGTTTCAAAAAACCTGCAAAGAGCAACTAAAAGTCATTAGTGTGAAAAGATGAAACATGAAAGCAAGCTAGCAAAGTTTTTTCAAGGGTATGTTAAAAATAAAAGAGAAATGAGAGTGGATATAGGACTGCTAGAAAATGCGGCAGGAGAAATCTTGCGTCAGTCTTCTCTGTGGAAGAAGCTAGCAGTGTGTGTGATGTTGTAGTGTGTGAAGGAAGAGAGAAAATGCTAAATGTACATAGGTCACCTGGACCAGAGGAATTGCACCCTAGTGTTCTGAAAGAGATAGCGTTAGAGACTGCGGTGGCATGAGATATGATCTTTTAAAAATAATTGGACTCTGGCATGGTACCAGACGGCTGTAAAATTTCAAATCTTACACCACTCTTTAAGAAAGGGGGAAAGCAGCAGAAAGGAAATTATGGACCAGTTAGCCTGACCTCAGTGTTTGGGTAGATGTCAGAGTCAATTGTTAAGGATGAAGTGCTGGACTGCTTGGTAACACAGGACAACATAGTACAAAATCAGCATCGTTTCTTTCAGGGAGAATCCTGCCTGACGAACCTGTTGGAATTCGTTCAGATTACAAGTAGGATAAAGCGGATGCAGTGGATGTTGTATATTTGGACTTTCAGAAGGCCTTTGACATGGTGCCACACATGAAGCTGTTTACCACGTTAAGAGCCCATGGTATTACAGGAAAGTTACTAACATGCTCAGAGCATTGGCTGATAGTTAGAAAGCAGTGACTGGGAATAAAAGCATCCTTTTCTGGTTGGCTGCCAGTGACTAGTGGTTTTCAGCAGGGGTCGGTGTAGGGACAACTTCGTTTCATGCTCTATATAATTGATTTAGATGATGGAATAGATGGCTTTGCTGCCAAGTTTGCAGATGATACGAAGATCGGTGGAGGGACAGGTAGTGTTGAGCAAAGAACTGAGACAGGTTAGCAGAATCGGCAGGAACGTGGCAAATGAAATACAATGTTGGAAAATACATGGCCATGCACTTTGGTGGTAGAAACAAACGTGCGGCTTATTTTCTAAACGGGGAGAAAAACAAGGAATCTGAGATGCAGATGGACTTGGAAGTCCTTGTGCAGAACATCCTAAAGAATTAATTTCAGTTTGAGTCGGTGATGAGGAAGGCAAATGCCACGTTGGCATTCTTTTCAAGAGGTCGAGAATACAAAAGCACGGATGTGATGCTGAGGCTTTATAAGGCACTGGTGAGGCCTCAACTGGAATATTGCGAACAATTCTGGGCCCTTCATCTTAGAAAAGATGTGCCGGCATTGCAGAGGATCCAGAGGAGGTTCACAATGATGATTCCAGGAATGAAAAGGTCATCATCCGATGAAGGTTTAATGGCTCTGGGTCTGTTCTCGCTGGAATTCAGAAGGATGGGGGGGGTGGAGGGGCTGGACTTCATTGAAACCTTTCGCATGTTGAAAGGCCTAGACATAGTGGAAAGGATATTGTATAAAGGTAAAAGTTGGAATGTTTAAAGGAAACATCGGGAGAAACTTCTTCAATCAAAGTATGGTAAGAGTACAGAAAGAGTTACCAGCGGTTGTGATGGATGAGCGTCAATTTCAACATTTAAGAGAAATTTGGATGGAGGGAGGGGTATGAATACCGATGATCCGGGTGCAGAATTACGGGACTTACCATATTAATAGTTCGGATCAACTAGATGGACCGAAAGGTGTGATTTGGTGTTGTGGTGCTCTATTTCTTTATGACATTCCATGTTTATTTTCATCGGGTCCTCAGCACTCTGGGGAACAAACAACAAATTTCACGACAATTGGCAGTGATATTGTACCTGATTCTGATGCTGATCCTCACTCTAATGAAGAATATTATTAACGGTGAGTCACGTGTGAGACATCAAAGTTCTCTTCTCTTGCCCATGACTTAATTCACCACCACCCAGCCTTCATTCTGCCGTCACTTTTGGATACTGTGTAATAGATGAGAAGAAGTTTCATCCAATTAAAAGTTCGACTTGTGTGAGACGGTATCAACGTTCAGACTCTTGAAACAGAGGGATCAATTTCACTCAACTTCATGCACAACAACACTGAACTGATTCCACCATCTATGGGCACTTTCAAGAGCTCTGTAACTCAATCTTTATTGCTATTTTATTTATTATTATTTTGTGGATTTGCACATTGGTTCATTCTCCCTCCTTGTTGCCTGCTGTTGTTCCTTGACTGTTATTCGCTTCTTTGTATTTGCTCTGAATGTCCGCAAGAAAATGAATCCCGTAGACGTATATGATGACGTATTTGAACTTCGATACTAAATTTACTTATCATTTGAGGCTGAGAAGGAGACATCAAGCTCTCTGAAGTTTAGGGAAATGAGAGGCAATCACATTACACATTGCTGAATTGAAAACAAAAGGGACGCAAAGTCTGTCTCCTCTGTTGGGGTGGGGGTGGTGGCGTGGGGGTTAAGCGATGGTGGACAGGGTGAGAAACAGATATCACTCAGCTCAATCAAGAATGGCAACTGATGACGTTCACTCTCTAATACTCGCCAGATTCCAGGCTGGAATTGATATATGTCTGGACGTAACGTGATTCAGCATCACTCATTTTGCCAATGGCGTCCCTCCATCTCTCTGTTCTACAACACTCCCCAGGTCCCTGCAGTTTGACGTGGAAGTTATCGAAGTATTTTCATCACAAAGTGCAACATGCCAAGCATGCCAACTACCTTCCCTTCTAAATGGTTATCATAGCCGAGCAATCGTAGAGTCAGCACATCTCCCTGTTGTACACCATTGATAGCACTCCTCCAGCGTGTAAAAGGACGCTTCACAACCGCTCTCAATCCAATGCCACGCTATTTGTTTTCGCAATTGCGACACTCTTGCTGGCCCTTATGTTTTCCAGGCTTCCGAACCAGCTTACCATGCGGATCCTTGACAAGGACTTGCTGATTTCCACGTAAACACCAAGAGGTTCATCCACAAAATCCGAGTTTACCAAAAGGGCTGTGCTCTAGACTGGTGTCATTCTTCACTTTGATAGACAATAGACAATAGACAATAGGTGCAGAAGTAGACCATTCGGCCCCTCGAGTCTGCACCGCCATTCTGAGATCATGGCTGATCATTCACTATCAATACCCAGTCCCTGCCTTGTCCCCATATCCCTTGATTCCCCTATCCATCAGATATCTATCTAGCTCCTTCTTGAAAGCATCCAGAGAATTGGCCTCCACCGTCTTCCGAGGTAGTGCATTCCACACCTGCACAACTCTCTGGGAGAAGAAGATCTTCCTCAACTCTGTTTTAAATAACTGACCTCTTATTCTCAATCCATGCCCTCTGGTACTGGACTCTCCCAACATCTGGAACATATTTCCTGCCTCAATCCTATCAAATCCTTTAATTATCTTAAACGTGTCAATCAGATCCCCTCTCAATCTCCTCAATTCCAGCGTGTACAAGCCCAATCTCTCCAATCTCTCTGCGTAAGTCAGCCCTGCCATCCCAGGAATCAACCTAGTGAATCTACGCTGCACTTCCTCAATTGCCAGAATGTCCTTCCTTAAACCTCTTGACCAAAACTGTACACAATATTCCAGGTGTGGTCTCACCAGGGCCCTGTACAAATGCAAAAGGACATCCTTGCTCTTGTATTCAATTCCCCTTGTAACAAAGGCCAACATTCCATTTGCCCTCTGCACTGCCTGTTGCACTTGCTCATTCACCTTCATTGACTGGTGAACTAGGACTCCTAGGTCTCTTTGCATTTCTCCCTTACCTAACTCGATACCGTTCAGACAATACTCTGCCCTCTTGTTCCTGCTTCTAAAGTGGATAACTTCACATTTATTCACATTGAATGACATCTGCCAAGTATCTGCCCACTCACCCAGCCTATCCAAGTCTCCCTGTATTCTCCTAACGTCCTCTTCGCATGTCACACTGCCACCCAGTTTAGTATCGTCAGCAAACTTGCTGATATAGTTTTCAATGCCCTCATCTAAATCATTGACATAAATCGTAAAGAGCTGTGGTCCCAATACAGAACCCTGTGGTACCCCACTAGTCACCTCAAGCCAGTCCGAGAAACACCCATTCACTGCTACACTTTGCTTTCTATCTGCCAACCAGTTTTCTATCCATGTTGAAATCCTTCCCCCAATGCCATGAGCTCTGATTTTACTCACCAATCTCCTATGTGGCACCTTATCGAATGCCTTCTGAAAATCTAGGTATACAACATCCACTGGCTTACCCTCGTCTAACATCCTTGTTACACCCTCAGAAAACTCCAACAGATTAGTCAAGCATGATTTGCCCTTGGTAAATCCATGCTGGCTCGGCCTAATCCTATTTCTGCCATCTAGATGTGCCACTATTTCGTCCTTAATAATGGACTCAAGCATCTTCCCCACGACTGATGTTAGGCTAACAGGGCAATAGTTCTCCGTTTTCTCCTTCCCTCCCTTCTTGAAAAGTGGGATAACATTAGCCACTCTCCAACCTTCAGGAACTGATCCTGAATCTGAGGAACATTGGAAAATGATTACCAATGCATCCGCAATTTCCTGAGCCACCTCTTTTAGAACCCTCGGATGCAGACCGTCTGGACCCGGGGATTTATTAGCCTTCAGTCCTACCAGTCTACTCATCACAGTTTCTTTCCTAATGTCAATCTGTCTCAATTCCTCTGATATCTTATGACCCTGGCCCATCCATACATCTGGGAGATTGCTTGTGTCCTCCCTGGTGAAGACAGATCTAAAGTACGCATTAAATTCTGTTGCCATTTCCCTGTTTCCCATAACAATTTCTCCCAATTCATTCTTCAAGGGGCCAACATTGTTCTTAACTATCTTCTTTCTCTTCACATAGCTAAAAAAGCTTTTGCTATCCCCTTTTATATTCCTGGCTAGACTGAGCTCATACCTGATTGCTCCGTATTGCTTTTTTAGTTAAGATCTGCTGCTCCTTAAAACTTTCCCAATCATCTGTATTCCCACTCATCTTAGCCATGCCATACTTCTTTTCCTTTAATGCTATACAATCTCTGACTTCCTTTGTCAACCACTGTGGCCCCTTCCCCCTCTTTGAATCCTTCCTTCTCATTGGAATGAACTGCTTTTGCATCTTTTGTATTATGCCCAAGAATATCTGCCACTGCTGATCCACTGTCTTCCCTGCCAGGGCATCCGCCCATTTAACTTTGGCCAGCTCTTCCCTCATGGCTCCTTTATTTAATTGCAACACTGACACCTCTGATCAGCCCTTATCCCTCTCAAATTGTAGATAAAACTTATCATGTTATGATCACTACTTCCTAATGGCTCCTTTACTTCAAGATCACTTATCAATTCCTGTTCATTACACATCACCAAGTCCAAAATAGCCTCGTTCCTGGTTGGCTCAAGCACGCTGTTCCAAAAATACTTCCCTTAGACACTCCACAAACTCCCTATCCTGGGGTCCAGCACCTACCTGATTCTCCCAGTTCACCTGCATGTTGAAATCTCCCATAACGACTGCATTACCTTTAGCACATGCCAATGTTAACTCCCTAATCAACTTGTACCCAATATCCATGCTACTGTTTGGGGGCCGTCCCTTGCTCCCGATTCCTGATACATTCCTTCAGGGATTCAATGACTGTTTATTTCTTTGCTGCCTGAAGGGGTATCACATTTTGTCGTCTTCTACTAATTCAGGCACACTTCGTGATTGGGGACCACGCAACTCATCAACTTCGCCTCCAGCTTCCACGCTGCCCTCAAAATTACCTAGTATATTTCCGACACCACCTTCTACTTTTTCGATCTCTCAGTCTCAATCTTTGGAGACAAGCTTATCTACTCATGTCTATTATTAACCCACTGACTCGCACAGCTACCTAGACAATACCTCTTCAATACCCAGTTTTTCTTAAAAGTGCCATCACCGTCTCTCGATTCCTCCATTTCTGACGCATCTCTTCTCAGTATGAAAACGAAGATGTCCAGCTTCTTCAAAGAAAGGAGCAATATGTTCCACTTTCCTCTTCTTGAAACATATCACTCTCAACAATTTCTATGTACGTACCTTTAAATGTCCTTTTATGTTTTCGTTGTACCGGTCTCAACCAAATCCAGGTAGATACAACCCTTTGTGTAAAAAGGTTGACATTGAAGTTCATCTCCTCTTTCCTCTCTTTCTTGACACCTATGCCCACCATTTCCTGATAACCTAAATCTGTGAAAAAAGACCTTCACTATATACTTGCACTTCGTGATTTATAACCATATAACCATATATACCCACGAGCAGTTCACTTCTCAGTTACCCACATTTTAAGAATGAAGTCCTGGCCTGTCCAATGTACCCATGTAAGTCGTCCCACGACTCCTAACATCCTTGTAAATCTTTTCCGCAATTTTTTCAGTTTAATAACATCTTTCCGAAACTAATGATCTTGAAGGATTTTCAAAATCAACAGTCTCTGGAATTTACGGAGTCTGGAAATGAAAACAAATAAAATCATCGAGTGCGCAGCAAATTTGTGTGAGCCAACACTTTGTTTCTGAGGGAGATTAGAGGAAAACAGCGAGACTGGCTCATGCTGACTGGAAGGCAGCAATATCTCAAATAACCACGCATTACAACAGTGGTGTGCAGAAGAGCGTTTATGAACGCACAACATGTCGAATACTAAGGTGATTCAAAATTCAGGATCACGAACATACACTTAGTGGACACCTTAATAGATACACATCATAAAATGGCTATTCAGTCTATGAAAGCCAGCGTGCCAAATGTAATTGCGAATGAATTCAGTGCATTTGGTGAGGTGCATTCTGAAGGGGGTAAACCCCGGTGTAATTATCAACTTCCAAGGATCAAAGAATGAATTGCTGAATTGCTGAATTGGAATCCATTCCAAGGATTCCTCCTCTTAGCCAACCCATACATCTCACCCAACTCACCACAGAAATAAAACAGTTCACTGAAGATTAAGGAAGTTACATGTATTTCCGTGAAGCTCTCTGGTTCTGATCTGCACAATATTACAGGCTTTGGAAAAGGTGCCGTAGTAAGAGTTTTACCAGGGCGGTACCAGAACTTAGAGATGATAACGAATAACAAAAAAAGTCCAAAGAGGAAATCCAACTTTATAAAATAGTTTGATGGGAGTGAGCAACACAAACACAAAGTGCTGAACGATTCCAGCAGATCAGGCGGTATCTATGAAGGGGAATGAACAGTCGGTGTTTCGGGCCCAGCCCTTTCATCAGGACATCTCTATAGATGTTACCTGACTTAATGAGTTCTTCCAGCATTATGTTTGCGTTGCTCCAGATTTCCAGCATCGGCTGATTCTCATGTGTTCTTGATAACCATGAGAATAGTGGATGACTGCAAGACTGGGTTGGGGAACCGGTCATGAGGATAATCCCTGATAAATCTAACGTGGAAATCGGGAAATATGTAAAACTTTAAGATTCAGAACAAAGCGGAACTCGCACTAGGCGGTGAACAATCGCAGCGGATTTAATACCAAACTTGGTGATCTCACTAGGAAAGAAACAGAAGCAGATAGCGATGGGTGGCATGGAGAGAGGTGAGAGCGAGTTCAACAGAGAGGTGCTCAACAAAAGTATATTCCAGTTAAAAGCAAGGAAAGTAAGGGAGAGGCAGCCTTGGATAACCAAGGAAATAAAAGAAGATAATAAATTAAAAGCTCGTGCATAAAATGTCGCCGAGACTAGTGGGAAACTGGAAGATTGGGGACACTTTAAAAAGCAACAAGAACCACTAAGCGAGCAATAAAGAAAGGGAAGCTAGATTATGAATATAAACTGGCACAAAATATAAAAACGGATGTTAATGGTTTATAATTATATAAAGCCGAAAGGGTGGCTAAAATGAACCTAAGTCCGTTGGAGGACGAGAAAGGTGAATTGATGTTGGTTAATGAGGAAATGGCAGAAGCTTTATTGGTCTATGTTGTGTTTGTCTTCACGGTGAAGGACACGGCTAATATGCCAAAAAGAGATGTCATAGATGCGATTGGAGATGGGACCTCGATACGATGACTATCACTAAAACGCTAGTGCTGCCAAACCTGTGGGCCTGTATATAAACAAGTCCCCTGGTCCTGATGGAATGTATCCCAGGGTACTGAAAGAAGTGGCAGAAGTTAGAGTAAAGACTTTGATGTTAAATCCCCAAAATTCTCTGGACTCTTGGCAGGTCCCAGAAGACTGTAAGATGGCGTCTGTCACGCCACTGTTCAAAAAAGTATGTAGGAAAAAGACAGGTAAAAGTAGGCTAGATCGTTTAACAACTGTAGTTGTGAAAATGCTTGAAGCTTTCATTAATGAAGAAATGGAAAGAAATGGACCCAACAGGCAGATTCAGCATAGATTCTTCAAAGGCAGGTCCTGTTTGACAATGTACTGGATTTCTTTGAGAAAAGAAAGCACGCAATGGATAGAGGGGAGCAGTTGGATGTTAATTATTTAGACTTCCAGAAGGCGATCGGTAAGGTGCTGCATAAAATATCTATCCATAAGGTAAGGATGCATAGAGTTGGGGGTGAAGTATTTCCACGGATAAAGGATTGGTTAACTAATAGCCGGCAGAGACTTGGGAACATGGGTGTTCCTGTGGTTGGCAATCAATGGTGAGCAGGTTACCGCAGGGATTGTTGCTGGGCACTCAACTGTTCACGCTAGAGATTAACGATCCGGAATAGGGAATCGAGTGTAGTACATCTAAGTTTGTTGATTATATTAATTGAGTGGAAAAACAAATAGTGCTGAAGATACGGAGAGTCTGCAGAGAGATATAGATATGTTAAGTGAGTGGTCAAGGGTCTGGAAGATGGTGTACAATTTTGGTAAATGCGAGGTCATCAACTTTGGAAGGAAAAACGAAAGAGCAGACTATTATTTAAATGGTAAAACTTTCAGCATGTAAAAGGGGACTTGGGAGAGTTTGTATCTGAATCACAAAAGGTTGGTTTGCAGGTGCAGCAGGCTATCAAGAAGACAAATGGAATGTTGGTCTTCACTGATGGAGGGATTGCATTCAAGAATAGGGAGATTATGCTGCAACTGTACAAGGTAATGGTGAGGAAAGATATACTGGTCTTGGAGGCAATGGAGAGGAGTCGTGGAATTCTCTGCCCCATGAAACAAGCAATGGAGGCTACCTCAGTAAATATATTCAAGACAAAGTCGGATAAATTTTGCATAGCAGGGGCATGAAGAGTTATTGAAAAAAGGCAGGAAGATGGAGATGAATCCATGGTCAGGTCAGCCATGATCTTATTGAATGGCGGAGCAGTTTCGACGTGCCAGATGGCCTACTCCTGGTCCTATTTCATATGTTCTTATGTGTTACTGCAAAGCAGAAGCACCAGTGAACTTCTGCAAGGGCGGCCTCACTACCGGTTGCGAAAGACTGAGGCTTGGATATGGAACCATCAACCCTATCCAATAAAGCCACTTCACTACAGATAAACCAACAGAAGTTCCAAAGGCCACATCCATGGGTGGGCAAAGATCTTCGAAGATGGGCTCCACCTGGGGACAATTTAAAAGACTGGCACAGGACAGAGGATTTTGTAAAGATGCTGTCAGCGGCCTATGATGCGATGGGGGTTAAGAAGATGAGGAAATCACTAGGAAATCACCAAATGTTGAGAAATTCAGAACTCTGGCAGATTCAATGGACAAAGATTAAGAGTTAACGTTTCAGGCCGAGGCCCTTCTCAGAACTGATGACTTTCAGATGAGACACAATTAGTGAAATGGATTGAATTTTGAATTCAAAGCACAGACGTCCAGTGAACTGCTATTGTGGGAATCGCAGACAGGCTCACTCACGATGAGCTTATTTAATCTGCCGACGCTTCAAATACTGGTAAACAGTTGCAGCAGCAGTTAACAGTTAAAATGGAAAACGTGACCGAACTAGAACTTTTGTGTGGGTTTCCTGTTTACGTAGCTTGGACACTGCTTCACAAAGGTCAGCTTCTTAGCATTGATGTTATATGTCACATCGGAAGGCAGTGCAGCCAACAAAGAGCATATTTATGGAAATTAAACTCATATTCTCTGTCCTATGTTGCATTCTGTGAACCCGAGAATTGCAATATGAACAACGTTCACACCTAAATAAATAAATAAAATATCACACCGGGTGAACATACTCTTGGGGCAGTGACCATCTCCAACAGGATCTGCATCGATATTTAATGTCACTTCAACGAATCCTGAGTAATCCTGTTGCCATGTGACATAGGAGCAGAATTCCGCGATTTGGCGCATCGAGCCTGCCCTACTATTCTATCATGTCTGATTTACTTCCTTTTCAACCTGCCTTCCCCCGAAGCCTTTGATGCCCTTACTAATCAAGAAACTATCAATCTCCACTTTAAATACATGGCCTCCACAGCCGTCTCTGGAAATGCATTTCACAGATTCACCATCCTCTGGCGAAACAAAATCCTCCTTATCACTGTTCTGAAGCACCGTCATGCTAATTTGTTTGTGCCCTCTGGTCATAGACTCTCCCACAATTGGAAATATCGTCTCCACCTCCATTCTGAATAGGCCTCTCAATATTTAATAGGTTGTGCAGAGATGCCTCCAACCCCCAGCACCACCACCACCGTTTTCTAAACTCCTGCGAGTACATGCACAGAGTCATCAAAAGCTCTTCACATGCAAACCCTTTCATTCCCAAAGTCATTCTCGTGAACCTCCTCTACACCATCTCCAGTGGAATTTTGTCCTCCCTTAGATAAGGGGCCCAAAACTACTGACAATAATCCAATTGCAGTCTGACCAATGCCTTACAAAACCTCAGCATTGCAACAACGCTACAGGAATCACCATTAATTATAAACGCCGTTTGCTGTTATGAATATAGAGACTGCAAGAGCAGGTCAGAGGTTGGAATCGCAGAGCGAGTTTTTGACAGCACCATCAATTTCTACCTTAACACAGGTCACGAGTGCAATGGAATACTATCTGCTGGTCTCTATTGGTGCAGTTCCGACAAAGCGAACTCGGCATTGTCCATTGTAAAGTACTGCTATCAAAATTCACTGCCGTTCTCCTCCGAGACAACTCCAACAAGCTGTTCCCGAACCCAGGGCAAGCCGTTCAGGTGTAACAGGGACGGGAATACACCGCTGCAGGTTCCCAGCCCTGATTTGAATTATCCGGGCTTGTACATCAGTGTTCCGTCAATGTCTCTGATACCTTTACAGGAGGGGCTGCAGTAAATGCACACAGTCGACTCATCGCCGGCTTCTGCGGGGATTTATTCAACAGGAAATAAATGCCTGTTTTGTTAGAGTTATACGTGTCTACATCCCGGAAGCCATGGTCAAACCATGCTCTGTTTGGCAGATTTTCTGAACACTTCTCCGTAGCCGTTTGATCTTGTGACGAACAGACGCGGTAACCTGGTGCAATACGCATAAGGCGCAGGTTGGATGTACAGGCCCCGCCCCGGATATTCGGCACCGAGCAGTGTCCACTGCCTCTGAGAGGCTGCACAGACCCGCGACTGAAATCAGTCCGACTCCTGAGAGTCGAGCACAGCGCGGCCGACTACCGCCCCGAGTCCAGATGTTGATGGAAGCATTGACTCTGTTCGTTACTATTCAGATGTTTCGTGTTTGCGGTGAGTGAGTCAGCCTTGAGAACTTCCAAACAAGATCGCCCGAAATGTAGGGAGAAACGGGCCCTTGCAAGTTTGTTATCCCAGTGCAAATGTTGTTCGGTTATAAAAGTAGGTCAATGATCGGTATTAAATTACCACACGACCCTCGCCCCGCTCTCGGCATCAAAACATCCCACGAGAGTGGGGAAATAAATTTTTGTGAATCATATAAATCTGGGTTACAAAGCTACAATCTCATCAATGCTGATTCTAAAACTACCTAAACAAATTCTAAATAAGTTTCTCGCTAAGTCTCGCTCATTTTCTATTGGTGATGTGTATCTGGCGCACTGATTCTCTGTGCCCCTATGTAACGCCAAACCCAATGCAGAATGTTTGGCGAGCCCTGCCTGAAATGGCCACCAAACTTCTCGATTTAAGTACACCTGCGGAATAGCGGACAAACTAATTTTGCCGGCTACACATCCTGTAAACGAATAAAGGAAAACTCTTAAAAATTTGATCTAGTTAACGTCTATTTTCCTTCTGGTCGACGTTAGGTGTTGTTGCGGTACCTTAGCCAATAATTACAACCTAAAATGACGGTGCATTTTAAACTACGGGCAATGTGCTCAATCCGACTTCATTTGATTCTGTAGTAGATAGTTTTAATTAACTGATAATAACTCCAGTTGCAGAACCCAAGTCGTTTTCTGAGAGTCCGGCTGTAGTCTCTGCACATGTCGGTCAGACGGTTGAACTCTCCTGTGAACTCACGTACCCAGTGGAGGTCGCAAGCAATGTGTTGTGGTACCAACAGCGTGCGGAAGAACCCCCGGTACAGATCAAATCCACGGACTGCCGAAAGACCGGCTGTAGGACCACTTACAAAAAAGGCTCTGGCGATCACACATCGGTGCTGGAAATCCGGGACGTCGGTGTGGAGGATTCGGGTGCCTACTACTGTTCCAGAAGGAGTAACTATTGGCCGTTTATGAAAGGACCCACACTCCTGGTTGGAGGTAAGAGAACTCGACAGTGGGATTATACTCTGCCATGTACTTCATGTGAAGCTGCGGTTAACGGTGTTCCAATCTCTGTCCAGACAGCTCCACCAACCGGACCTACATCCTGGTATTTGTCCCACTGTCTGAGAGGAACGGGTCGGTTCCCCTGGTGTGTCTGGTCAGCGGCCTTTCTTCCATCCAGATTGTCATTTACTGGAACATTTCCGGAGAGATCATGGAAGGATGGAGCGATACCGGCACGCTTGACCTTGACCTGAGTTATAGTGTTAGAAGTCAGATGCCAGTCCCAGTGGAAACCTGGAGGAGCGGCGGAGTCTGTACCTGTATCGCACAGCTCGGTGGTGCGGGAAAGAAGATAATCAAGAGCGTGTCCCATATCACCATTGAACCAGATCAAGGTGAGGTTATGTTTTGTACATGAAGTATTGATACTCATCTGTGGTGGAACGGCGGAACAGACTCGATGGGCCGAACAGCCTAATTTTACTCCAATGTTTTATGGTCTTATCTCTGCTGGAATAACTCGCTGGTTCAATAATGTCACGGTCAATATTAATTTGTATTTAGTCGTTTTTAACAATCTGCTTATCTCCACCATTGGCTGGCCTTTGAACAGCTGGAGGTGAACCTCCTTCTTAACTCTTTGATGTCCGTGATGATCTCACAGCAGGGTTAGAAGAGGCTTCCAGGAATTAGACACTGCAATAATGGAAGAAAGGCGCTGTCTTTCCACGTTGGGATAGTAAACTGGGGAAATGATTGTAAGGGTCAAGGTGGCTGCGAGGCAACGCGAAGAAACGGTCTGAGGAGCTGTATGGCCTCAAGCGTTATTTCATTCTTTGAGTCGTTCTTTGGTTAACGTTGCCATGGGTTTCTGGTCGTACGTTATAGGTTGAGAATCAAAGGTCGAACTTATTCGCCATTTACTTTTACACATATTCGGAATTTGCTGTAGTGTTCTGGTCAGGACACGACATGCAACAGAAATCAAAAACTTCCTAAACTTATTACAGTAGAGACTTACAAATAAATAATTAAAATAGCATCTACTGATGTAAACTCATTCCTAGTACAACCAAATGAAAGCTCGAATAAAGTGTTCTTGGAAACCATGATTTCACCAAACAACAATTCTCTTTCTCTAGGTTGGTGTCGTCCTACAGCGATCCTCCTTGGGATCCTTGTCTTCCTGGTTATCCTAATTATTATTCGGATCTCTAAAGAGCGTAGATCAGGTGAGGTTTGGCTTTCCCCAGAAATATCCATTAACTACTAACAGATACCGCGGTCCCTGTTTCAAGGTTCTGTGTGATAAATGCTGCCAATGGGTTTAGAAGGGAGGAGGCGCAGAGGAGTTGTGGCAGAGAGTTGGACTGAAATCTCAGAAGGGAGTGATCTGAGGTCTCAATCCTGCCATCACTGGTGTCTTTGTGTATGTTTCTCATATTATTATTCTTTCTGAATTTTAATTTTTTTCCCGGGATCAATCTGGGAAAACCAGAGGTATGGACATAGCCAATCATTGCCTCAATTGGTAGGAAATTTGTACTATTGTATAGGTGTTTATTATTGTCGCTCTCTGAAGGTTTATAGAAATATTGCTGTGCAGACCTAAAAGTTAAATCCGACCGTGTAGAGTCTTTGGGGAAATACAAGTTGTAGATATCACTTTTAGGACGACGTATACTCTGTTCATGTTCTATACACTTTCAATTTCCTCTTTTAATTCCGCACATATCTGGTGATTTTCACTTTGTGATTTCTCTGTATTACGTGTGTTTGGAATGGCTATGTTTATTAAGTACGTTGTTCTTTCTTGTTCTTTCCTGTAATATAAAATCCAGTTAGCTATTATAAATCGCCCTATCCCTAATAATGAATCGGTCATAATATAATTTGTCGGACACTGACTCTAAAACTGAATTAGGCTTATATTTAGAGTATGGTATAGTGTCTATTATGAGTTTGGATTTTATGATTTGTGCCTGGGTAAGTAATCAGATTGAATTAAATTGCTGCAGTATCCTCTAATATTTTGGATTGTTTCCGTTTTTTCCGGGCATTTTATGAATTTATCGTCTTGAATTTCTTGGCCTTTTATTGTATATTTTTGATGATTTGTGTTACCCACCTGGTCCTGTCTTCAACTATCTTCAACAAGGAAGAATGTTTCATCTCTGAGTCAGGCATTCGACATTTCCTTGTCAACATCTAATCTGCTCCAATCATGGGAAGTCTTCCATGGAGGGTTATGCTCTTCCATTGGTTCCCTTTTTTTTCTTTGATGATAATTTCTTCATTTTCCTGAATTGTGCTTTCATTGAAGTTTAGTAATGCACCCAATATCTCTTATCAGTATTGTATATGCTAGTGTGGATACTGAAACCTGTTTTCGCTGACAAAAATATATCCTTAAAAGTTTTATCTAACTGTTGTTTAGATTTTTAATATCTGTTATTCCTCTTCCTCATTCTGTCCTAGGTAGTATTAATCTAAGTACGTTCAAGCTAACAAGGTGTTTTATAATCATTGTCATTTCTTCTTATTTTTCCTTGTAAAATTTCCAGATCGGTTTCAGACCAAGATATTATATCAAATAAATACGTTAATATGGTACAGTGAAAATGTTTATTCCTATTGTTATATTTTTACTTTGTGTGGAGGGGTGGAGATACGTCTCAACCAAAGGAGGTTTAAGACCCTCTTTCCCTCCGCTAGTTTGCAGGTATAGCATCAGCTTGGCACATGGGATTCCATGACGGAGCGGTTTGTGTATCTGAGAAATATTTTCGTGTTGGGGAGTTATTGTTATATTTGGAAATGAGTAAGAAAGTCGCGATGCATTTGAGAAGCTTTAGTGAATTTGAAATAATTAGCATAGACCGACAGCTGATATATTAGGGACTACTGTCATGCTTGGATTGCTGGCATATGACATTTCTGCAAGTAATTATACGTTGTCCAGACCAAATAATTGTTCCAATTCATGTTCTTTCATTACACAGGGACACATCGTCAATTGGCGACGCACCAAGTACACGACACTGTGGCTCAGGTACGTATGGGGACTGCAACCCGTTGAAAGATACATAGAACGTTGAACATAGAACATAGAATAGTACAGCACATTACAGGCCCTTCGGCCCACAATGTCGTGCAGACCCTCAAACCCTGTCTCACATATAACCCTGCACTTTAAATTCCCCCATATACCTGTCTAGTAGACTCTTAAATACATAAATTTGATGTTTCGGATTGTGCACAAAATAATGATGGGTTTGAACGGAGTCAACGGGGAATTACGAAGCGGAAGTCATACTTTATTAATCTGCTACAGTTACTTAAGGGGTTATCTCGCAGAGGAAGTTTGTTATAGTCGTTACTGTTGAAAAATGGTAGATCATGCTGTGCGATATCTTTGATTGCTAATGTTTTCTATACATTCCAGTCACAAGCGCCGATCCTTTACGCCTCTCTCGAGTTCGCTGCATCATCCTCTCCCCGCAGATGAGAATCTGGTTGAAGGGCTGCGCAGAAATGGACTGAACCTGGAGTCACACTAAAACCTACTGAACGAATCATCTGACGCTGCTTGATTGACAAGATTTGTGCGGGTTCATTTGATACGTAAATAGAATGTTGGACTAACATTCATGTCGTGATTCTAAACCTTAAGCGAAGAAGAGTCTTTTTGCATAGTTTGCGTGTCTCATCTCAAAGTTTTCCTCTGTGTTATCATTTTGAATTTTCCTTTGTATAAATTAAATATATTTTAACATAATAAAAAAACTGTATTGCATTAATCAATGGTCACTTTCGGGGTTATTCCGCCTCTGGTTTCAACTCACGCTGCAGCTCAGTTATTGTACATTGCGTCTTATAGAATTCACTTTCAATTTCTTCTACTTCTTTGTGTTTCCATTGTGCTTTTATGCTGCGATGGATCGAAGTAACAATCATTTTTGTTCGATACAGATGAAGAATGACAGTAAACAATTTTGACTCTTCAATCCGCTGTTTGGACAACAACCAAGGCAGTTGGAGAAGTTAAACACGCGCATTGACCAAGAGGTCTTTGGCCTGAGAGGGAAAACAGTGTGGTTTTAAACCAAAAACCGTAAGAGCATATGACATAGGAACAGAATTAGGCCATTCAGTCCAGCGAGCTTGCTCCGCTATTCCATTATGACCAATGTATTATCCCCCTCAAAGCGCCATTCTTCTACATTCTCCCCGTGAACTTTTATCCCCTTACTAATTAACAACCAGTAAACCACCGCTTTAAATATGCCTCCACAATCTTCCGTGGCAATGAATTCCACAGATTCACCACCCTCTCATCATTTCTATTCTAACGGGACGTCCCTCTATTCCGAGGCTGTGCCTTTGGCCTTAGACTTTCCCACTATAGAAAACATCAACTGCACGTCCAGTCTGTCTGGACCATGCATTGTTCCGTATATTTCACTGAGATCCCCCACCCCACTTAATTCTCCTAAACTCCGGCCATCAAACGATCCTCATACGTTCACCATTTCATTCCCGGGATCATTCTCGTCAACTTTTCTCTGGATCCTCTCCAACGTCAGCACATTCTTTCCTAGATACGGGGCCCGAAACTACTCACAATACACCAAGTGTAATCTGACCAAAGACTACCTGAGATGCTTTACAAGAAACATTCCTCAAATGGGTTTAAAGTTTCAGTCTGATCTTCCGGTTCCCTTTAATATTTTGGAAATAACTTTGCAGAGATGTTATGCTGAGGCCTGAAAAGGCACAGGTGAGGTCTAATCTTGAATATTGTGAACAGTTTTGGGCTCCTTATCTAAGAAAGGATGTGATGGCAATGGAGAGGGTTCATAGGAGGCTCAGAAAGATGATTCCGTGAATGAAAGGGTTCTCGGATGAGGAACGTTTGATGGCTCTGGACCCGTACTCGCTGGATTTAGAAGGATGAGTGGAGGGGATCTCATTAAAGCCTTTTGAATGTTGAAAGGCCTAGACATGGTAGATGTGGGAAGGATGTTTGCCTTGGTGAGGGAGCCTAGGACAAGAGGGCACAGCCTCAGGATAGAGAAGCGTCCATTTAAAAGAGATGCGGAGAATTTCTTTAGCCAGGGGCGCTGTATTTGCGGAATTTGTTAACACGGACGGCTATGGTCATGTCGTTGGGTGTATTTAGGGCGGAGATTAATAGGTTCTTGTTCGGCCGTGGCATCGAAGGTTACGGGGAGTAGGTCAGGGAGTAGAATTAGGGGGTGGGAGGGTGGTGGAAGGACCAGCCATGGTCTTAGAAGAATAAAGAGTGATATGATTAGTTTTTAAGATGTCAGTGGCAGATGTCAGGGTGCCTCGAACAGGAGGATACAGGGTCAGGGTTTAGTAGTGACGTTATGCATTCTTTGTATCAAAGTCCAGAAGAAATGTAAAATTCTCTAGAAGAAACGGCAAAGAACATCGAAAAATTGTTTCGATAAAATCTGATGCTGAACTCTTTTTATTAACTGTCGGTAGACGAATCAGTCTGAATGGCCTTCTCACGCCGATCTTATAACTTAGATCCATCTAGAGAAAACGGCTCAACCAATATGAATTTCCAATGACTCCATCTTCTGGTTCATACATGATACCCTTGTCTCATCAGAACCTCACTGAGCCTCGGCTGAAGGGAAACTACATCGCAAAGCATTTGGGCTGATGAAGTGAAGATTGGCTAAATGTCAGTCTACTGGAACTTATTTTTATTTGTGGTAATATTATTTTCTGTGTTGTGTGGGAGGTATATGTCCTGTGTTGTACGCCTTCTCCGGACGAAGCGACTTTTCATTTGGCTGCATACATGTGCACGGATGAATGACAGTACGTTGAACTTGAGCTAAATCATCCCACACTTATCAAAAGAGTGGCAAATATTTTTAGATCTAAAGCAGTGCGTCTACTAACGGCAATCAAAGCTGTGTTTCGTCTGATTCTTCCCGAATGTTTCATTGTCTATGTATTTGACTCGATGCCTTCTTAAGCAGAGAAAGTCCCCACCAAAATTGGAGAGCAAACCAAAGCCGTGAATCTATTAATAGTGGTGGTTTCTGACACTCCGTCCCCTCGCCCATTCTCCCCTTACCTCCCGCCACCCCAGCCCCGCTTTACTCTCCTCGTTGTCGGATCCTCTGACCTCCGCACATTGGAGGTCACTCAGCAACCTGAATTGACCCAGTCCTGAGATTCAGAATTATAATCAGGTTTAATATCACTTACATATTTCGTGAAATTCGTTGATTTGTTGCAGAAGAAATTTGAAATACATAATAATAAAAACTAAATATTGCAATAAGAAGCAGATATAAAAAATAAATAAAATAATTTGTATAAAAACAGGAAAAATTCTGAGGTAGTGTAATGTGTTCATTGTCCATTCAGAAATCTGATAGTGGAGGAGAGGAGTCTGTTCCAGAAATGGTGTGCGTGTCTTCAGGCACTTGTAACTTCTCCTTGATGATAACAATGAGAAGATGGTATGTCAGTTGTAGTGGCCTTACCGATTGAAGCTACGTAGCCTTATACAATCATGAGTGAAAAGACACGTCAGTCCATATCGTAATTCCGGGAACTTTACGCCAAAAGATTAATTCTGGATAAAGAGCGTAAAGCATGAACTGGGAAAGTGGGTTTACAGGATATTATGTACCGGCGGACACTGACACCTTTCAACTTTCACATGCAAGTACCTCCCAGTTTCCACTCAGCTATTTGGATTCACCTGATGCTCTTTCGAGACTCCTCACCTGCAGCCTATTTAACCCCAGTTCTCATCCACAGTCCTTGTTCACTTATCGAACCAACCAAACTCATCCAGTTGCTCCTAGCTTTTACTCTCCCTAGCTAAAGTATATTTTGTTCCCTGTTTTGTTTAGTTTCTGCTTACTGTGGTGCTGTGGTTCTTTGTGGCTTGTTATTTTGTGGACTTTTTTTAAAGTTATTATTCACCACTGAATCGTCTCCGTGGTTCTGCTTTGGGTCAAGCCTCTTCTGCATTTCTTGACCGCAATGCATGGAATCAAAACTGCACAGCGTTCTCCTTATCTAATCTGTTTTATTGCACGTTGTAAGTGATACAATCTTGAATTAGATCAAACTAACTTTTCCTACGTAGGTACAAAGTGAAATGAAATGTGTCAGTTCAAGAAAAACAAAACCCTGTTAACCACAAGAGATAAATCAAGATAAAAAAAACAGCAAAACATAATAATTGGCTTCTGTAAAATAGGATTGAACATTACTCTTGGAATGTGATTTGTAAAAGCGTAGGAGAAATCGCTTCAGTGTCACGAGTTGGTGCTCCCAGGTTTTCAACTCGGTATTTTGAAATTACTTACCATTGTTTAGCTGACGTAATTTCGTAGACTCCAGGAAAGACATAAATCTCATCTGTAACGGATTGCCACCTTCTTGGGCATGACTTCCGGAAGCCCTCAGAAGACCATCGCCCGATGACTGGAACCGTCACTGACAGCTCTTACCACTGCAGACCTGCAACATGTCGAATCCGCATAGCGAAATCTTCTCTTCCACCTGCCCTCTCATTATAGAGCCCACGTTAAAAATCAATCAGCGTAGGTAGATTCTGAGAGACAACGAAGAGCATCGTAAGAATGTCACGGGACAAAAGGAGACCGTTCGTCCCATCAACGTTCTTCCACAGTAGTAATAAATTCTGATTCACTTAGGTGGTGAAAAGATACTGCAAGAGCTCTTCCGAATCGGGATTGGTGAGTGAGGTGAAGAAGCAAGGATAATACCATAAGATCATAAGAAATAGGAGCAGAATTAGGTCGTTCGGCTCATTAAGTCTTCTCCGCCATTCCATCATGGCTAATTTATTATCCCTTTCAAATATATTCTCACACCTTCTCCCCGTAAGCTTTGAAACCTTTCTTAATCAAGAACCTATCATGCTCTCCACCCTGGATAAAGAAATTCATCCTCTTCCCTGTTCTAAAAGAGCTGTTGTATTCACAGGGGATGATGGTCATGGTCTTTTAAATTGGAGTGAATTAAGTTGTGGATGTTGTGAAGCAGACACACTTTGGATTTAGTTCAAAATAATAAACGTAGCAAATATGGTACCATTGCGACTAGTGTTGAAACATCATCTTGATACGATTAATGTAAAGGACGTAGGCAAGTGCTTCACAACTTCTTCAGGACACGAAGACAGTTAGAAAACTCAGTTCTGAAAGGGTCATAAAGAGGCCAAGACTGTTAATGGTAGTTTAATCAAATTGATAGATAACGAACAAATGCAGTGCAGCTCGGGTAAATGCGAAATTGGTCATTCAGGTAGAAAATGTAACATTGAAGGAAGTGAGGTGCAAGATGAAACACGGAAGATTTCTGAGGCACACAGCGATATGGGTCTCCCAATATTTTAGCACAAAATACGATACAAACGGCATTAAAAATAGTTGTTTAAAGGGCTGCAGTGCTTGATGGCGGTAATAGATAGAGGGGGCGGAGCTAATTAGAATGGTTTACTGGATTAAATACCTGGGTGGGAGAGACTTTTAAGCTAATGTGAGGTTTTTGTTTTAATAGCCATGTAGCGCTTTCCAGGAGGAGCATTTTCAAAGTCAGTTCTCTTGGTGAGTTGTGTCCACAATGATTTGTCGTACTCGCTTCTTTGTTCTAAATAAAGCCAGTGCAGGAATTACATAGTATATAACCCGGCCCGGGGTTGAAGTTGGCGGTTGTAAAATAGACATTGGAGCACAAGCCATAATTCTATATATGTGTCAACACAGTTCTAAATGCAAAGTTCAAAGTAAATTTATTAACAAAGCACAGACGTGTTACTATATACCGCCCTGAGGTTGATTTTCATCCGGGTATTCACAGTATGTAATGGAAACACAATAGAATCAATCTAAAACTGCACACAGACAAAGACGGGCAAACAACCAATGTGCAAAAGAAAACCTACTGCGCCACACAAAAGGAAAAGTAAACAGGTATGTCAATAATTTTGAAAAACTGAGTTGTAGAGTCCTTGAAGGTGAGTCCATAGGTGGGGGAATCAGCTTAGAACATGGATTCAGGACTCAAATGGTTGAGCGGAAAGAGTTGTTCATGGACCTGGAGGTGCGGGACCCGAGAGTTCTGTACCTCAATCCAAAGCCAGAGGAAAGCATGGCCTGGGTGGTAGGGTTGTTCATGATGAGTGCTGTTTTCGTGCAACCGCCCTCCTGCGTTCAGTGGGGAAGCGTTTCCTGTAATGTACTGGGATGTACACATTAATTTTTCCAGGCTTTTCTGTTCAAGAGTATTGGTGTTTCCATGCGACGCAGTGATAGAACTAATCAGAATATTGTCCCGCTTGCATCTATAGAAGTTATTAAAGTTTGACAGCCCGACAGTGAGATACCAGCAGATGGTGAATAAAGACGGGGCATGGAGAACGAGGTAGTGAGGGGACCGCATCTGGAATATTGGTTAATTTCTGGTTGCCATACCATAGAAATAAACTGCTTATTCATTGGAGGGAGTCCATAAAAGATTCATCAGAATATATCTGGAGACTGACGGGCTTGAGTTAAAAGAAAATACCGAGAATTCTGGAATTGCTTTCCCTGAAGCGATGGAGGCTCAGGGGCCACTCTGCGGATGTTTATAAAGTCCTGAGTGATAAAGTGGAATGTCATGACTTTTCCAAGGAAAGGAAAAATAAAACGAGACCACGGGGTCAAATTTGGAATGTTTTATAGCTTCTTATAATAGACAGTCACACGGACGAGGAATGTACACTTGTACAATCTGAATGAATTAGTTTAGTAGATTTCCATTAGCTCGGCAAAACATTATGGCGGGGATAGTCTGTTTCTCTGCTGTACTGAGCTGTTCTATATTCTCTAAATAAAACAAAAAGGATTTATTCCTACTTCATTTCCTGCCGCGAGTGCTCTCACTTCTGCAAAGTTCATCCGGCCGCTCTTGTTTCCTGAGATGGAAAGAGATTTAATGTAAACAATGGCGTTAAACCCAGAACCAGACAACAAAGGCAATAAAAACAATCCTGTGGAGTTAGAACGAATTTGGAACCTGACTACCGGTTCCTGTAGCTCCGGCCCAAGGCGAATATATCCGTGAGCAGAAAGATAATCGCTACAGAAAAGCCAACATGATACAGTAAAAGGCAAACATGCGTGGATGGGACATCTGCAAGAGAAAAGAAGCGTTCCTTTTTTATTAAATGTTCCAACATTTCTATCTCATAATCTCCGACTCCAACGATATATTCACAAAGGGATTTCGCACGGTAAGAGGTTGGGAGCAGATCGTAGTGCCACCAGATCCAGAAATTGATTTATAAATAGTCATGAAAGAGTTAAATACCCACCGACGTATCAAAAGAGATGGAGGGGGAGACAAGGACGGATGGGTGGATAACTAGAATCAGAATCAAGTTTAAAATCACTAACACCTGTCGTGAAACTTTAAATTCTATAAATTACGATAACAATATTTAAAAATAAACTTTTTTATATAGATATAGTCCCTGCTGCAGAAAGAGAGCAAAATCGTGAGGTAGCGTCAGGTGGTGATAACTGTATGAATACTACATATCCGCAGATTGATGCGGTTGAGTACAAAGGACTACCATCCCAGTGTCAGGCTGGGATTTTTGAAGAAATGAGAAAGGATCTAAAGTGTGTGGATTCGGACAGGTTAGTTCTCTGGCAAGGATGTGATTAGTAAGTGGGAGGCCTTCAAAGGAGAAATTTTGAGAGAGGAGAATTTCTATGTTCCTGTCAGGATTAAAGGCAAAGTGAATAAGAATAAGGAACCTTGGTTCTCCAGGGCTATTGGGGCTATTGATAACGTAGAAGAGAGAGTAGTATGACATGTATAGGAAACAGGGAGCAAATAAGATGCCTGAGGAGCATAAAAAGTGAAAACAATACTTAAGAAAGAAATCAGGAAGGCTAAAAGAAGACATGAGGTTACTTTGACAGTCAAGGGGAAGGATAATCCTAAGAGCTTCTACAAGTATATTAAGAGCAAAAGCATAGTAAGGGATAAAATTGGTCCTCTTGAAGATAAGAGTTGTCGGCTATGTACGAATCAAAAGAAATCGAGGAGCTCTTAAATGTTTTTTCTGTCTGTATTTACAAAGGAAACTGGCATGGTGTCAATGGAAATAAGGTAGTGAGGTCATGGAACCTATACAGATTGAAGACGAGGAGGGGCTTGCTATCCTAAGGCAAATCAGATTAGATAAATCCCTAGGATTTTTCAGGGTATTCCCTCGGACCTTATAAGAGACTAGTGTTGAGATTACAGGGGTCCAGGCGTATATATTTAAAATGGCAGTATCTACGGGTGAGGTGCCGGAGGATTGGAGGATAGCTCATGCTGTTCCGTTGCTTGAAAAAGGCTCGAAAGTAATCCAGGAAATTATAGGCCGATACGTTTGATGTCAGTAGTAGGTAAATTATTGGAAGGAGTACTAAGAGACAGGATCTCCAAGTATTTGGATAGACAGTGACTTATTAGGGAGAGTCAACATGGCTTTGTGCGTGGTAGGTCATGTGTAAACAATCTATTAGAGTTTTTCGAGGAGGTTATCAGGAAAGTGGATGAAGGGAAGGCAGTGAATGTTGTCTACATGGACTTCAGTAAGGCCTTTGACAAGTTAGTTAGGAAGATTCAGTCTCTAGGTATACATGGTGAGGTAGTAAATTGGATTGGACATTGGCTCAATAGGAGAAGCCAGAGAGTGGTAGTGGAGGGTTGCTTCTCTGAGTGGAGGCCTGTGACTAGTGGTATTCCACATGGATCAGTGCTGGGTCCATTATTATTTGTCATCTATATCAGTAATCTGGGTGATAATGTGGTAAATTAGATCAGCAAATTTGCTGATGATACAAAGATTGGAGATGTAGTGGGCAGTGAGGAAGGTTTTCAAACCTTGCAGGGGGATTTGGATTAGCTGGGAAAATGGGCTAAAAATAGCAGATGGAGTTTAATGCAGACAGGTGTGAGGTATTGCACTTTGAAAGGACAAACCAAGGTAGAACATACAAGGTAAATGGTAGGACTCTGAGGAGTGCAGTAGAACGGAGGGATATGAGAATTCAGATACATCATTCCCTAAAAGTGATATCACAGTTTGATAGGGTCGTAAAGATAGCTTTTGGTGCATTGGCCTTTATGAATCAAAGTATTGAGTTTTAGAGTTGGAATGTTATGGTGAGGTTGTACAAGGCATTGGTGAGGCCGAATTTAGAGTATTGTGTGCTGTTTTGGTCACCGAATTACAGGAAGGATATTAGTAAGGTTGAAAGACTGCAGTGAAGGTTTACAAGGCTGTTGCCGGGACTTGAGAAAATGAGTTCCAGAGAAAGGTTGAATAGGTTAGAACTTTATTCCCTGGAGCGTAATAGAATCAGGGGAGATATGATGGAGATATATAAGGTTATGATGGGAAGAGATAGAGTGAATGCAAGCAGGCTTTTTCCACTGAGGTTATGGGAGAATAAAAACAGAGGACATGAGTTAAATATAAAGCGGAAACGTTGAAAGTGAACATTGGTGGGGGGTTCTTCACACGGAGAGTGGTGGGAGTGTGGAATGAGCTGCCAGGTGAAGTGGTAAATGCGGGCTGACTTTTTAACATTTAAGGAAATCTTGCACAGGTACATGGATGAGAGTGGTATGGAGGGATATGGTCCAGGTGCAGGTCAGTGGGACGACGCAGAAAAATGGTTCGACACAGCCAAGAAGGACCGAAGTGCCTGTTTCTGTGCTGTAATGTTCTATGGTTCTATTATACAGATAGTCCTTGGAGGGTTCGGAAATGCAATAATCTCCAATAATATTTCAGTCATCTTCATTGATGGATAACTGAGCTAAGGAGAACTAGTAAATCTTCCGTCCTTGTTCCAAAAATTCAATTTGAGATATTTTATATGTATCAGGAGAGTCATTTTAAGATCTGGCGCGAAGCTTAGCTTATCCCGAAATAATTCCACATGAACCAATCTTCCCCCAAGCCAGAGGCTTCCCAACATGGGGTCCACAGACCCTTTGGATAATGGTGGATGTCCATGGCATAATACAGATTGGGAACCCCTGTCCTAAAACAATCATTTCAATGACCTGGAGCTCGAAATGCTTCCCAAATTCAGAGAAGCGAAGACTAACCTGGAGGGAGATATATCAGGAAGCAGACCGTTGAAAAACTCACTGTTGCTGCGAATTATGCACCGAGTCATTGCCCAGATATCGGTGGGTTCGGAAGGGAAGCGAAATATAGGTCGATGCCGAAATTGTGTCTGGCATTTAACGATGTGTCTGTGGAAAGTACTGGGCCGCGTCATCTCGCGCTACAGGTTTCCTGTTTACGCTTTCAAGGTCAGTGACTGCGTCTAACTGCAAAGGTCGCTATGTGATACATGAGCACCCGTGGAAAGCGTTGTGCGGTCCAGGTTGCTTAAACCGCTGGCAAGAAACAGGTGGTGTTAAGTGACATTTAATTGCTTCTCTCACCCGCGTGGCCCCTGTACTGTACTTGTCACCCCGCAGAGCACTTACTCTGTAACAGCAACACTGTGTTCTATGTCCGTATTCCATTTAAATAAGGCTAAGGTTGGCTTGGTACCTCGGTCCCATTTTCCTATAATAATCTAGGACCTGGATTTCCATTTATTATCTAAAACTCGATCCAGCTCGATCTTAAACTTGTATGTCATCCGTCTCGAACATTCTGGAGATTTATTATGATTGAAGAAATTACCTCTCACCTCAATTCTGAAAGGGCAACCCTATTCTTAAAACATCGGCCTCATTCTAGATACTTCTATCCAAGATAATCATTAACCCTGCATCAACCCCGTCAGGCCGTAGTCCTAACTTTATCCTTGTAATCAATTCCTGTATCAAAAGTTGGCAGGTTGTTTGTCGCCTAATTGCTCCTTGTACCGACACCTTAACTGTCAGTGATTTGTGTACAATTAACTCCTTGTCATCCTTGAAAACAAAATATTTCAGTCTTTGGTCATTTAAAATTTCTTTATCTCGTGTTGACTGATGTGCATGTTCTTACAATTTTCCGCGCTACATTTCATTTTCTTTGTACCTTGGAAATTCGCTTATATACTTGCCACCTTATGTTAAATTAAGCTATTTCCACTTACCAGTCTTCGGTCAATGCCAAATATATCACACTAACTTTAATAATTCTGTGTGACAGCTTATTAACTGTTTTCATAAAGTAAATACGGTAACTGTTTCGCCTTTACCTCTTCGGAAAACTACAGACTCAAAATATAGATTTGCCAAATATGTTCCACTCTGACAAATCCATAACTCTAAGTCATCAGTTTTTTTCCTGTTTGCACGTCTTCGCCATTATGTTCGGGTAACTAGACTTTGGATACTAATTTCTTTGGCCGCCTTCCTTGAATGATGGGGATTTACAGTCATTGAATCTGAGAGGAGATATATAGCATTTAGGAACATGACAATGTTACTACGTCAACGACATCTTTAACTACCCTAGAAGAAAAAGAACTTCAGCATCTATGTTGTGTACAGTTCTTACATTAAATGTATCTTTGAAACCTTTGGTACCTTTGATTTTGTAGTCTCATAAATTTAACACTTCCTTTCTTGCAAATTTCACCGACAGTATTCCTTTGTGCTAATCTCAGAGATTAGAGATCCTCGTTCACAGATTTATAGTTCTATGTCGATTCCGAGAATTTCTGTTTCTTTTGCCTCTCGATGACAAACAAAAATTGTGTCGTTTAAATTGACAATTTATAAATCAATTTAATTTGTCCTTTTTTTTAGTTCGGCCTGAAACAATGCCGATAGATTTAGAGTCTACAGAGGCCAGATTCAGAATGGACGTTTAAATTCTCCACAACCAAGGCGTCAGTTATGCCTACGATAATCCAGTTATGTTGTTGTATGGTGTGACACAATATAAAATCAAACGGTCATTAGAAGATCAATTGTTGTAACATGGTCAAATACTAAAACTTGTCTCCCAAATGTTTTATATACAACCTTTCATCATTAGAGAGCATTTGCGACGTGTCTGTAGCGTCTCCACGACGCTTAGCTTTTAACTGTAGTCAAATTACAGAACCTTTCGATTAAATTTGAAACTAGCAGATTGGGGCCGTGCATTGAATGATACCTTTTCACTAATTCCTCCACATCATCCCAGAGATACATGCGCTGAAGAAACAAGCCTCTTTTGACTCTTTTACTGTCGAATCTATCAATTATTCATCCTCATAGAAGTAATTTAAATCAGAGATGTTTGGCCAGATTGAGGACAACATCTGTTCGGTAATGTGCAGAATAATTCCTGCAATGCATATTCAATCCGTGACCTCAATGCAACAGTGGAGCTGTGGATTTTATTTTGGAAAATCAAGAATAACACTGAAAATGTTGGAAGCATCGGCAGATCACACACCATCTGAGGAAAGTTAAGATTCGGCTGGATGAGTCCATTTCAGCTAATAATATCATGGAGTCAAACGCCGCTGAAAGAGGCCTCCCAATCGTCCTCTCCTCCGGACGAGTACTGGCTTATCCCACCTATGGTCTTCTTAATGGCATTAGCGAGGAGAAGGAAGTAATGCAAACACTGAAGCGAAATCTGCAATTCACAATTTGTTCGTCTTTCTCCAGTTCTGTCTTTCCTGACCGACAGTACACCCTCACCGATTTTAATATTTCAGCGTTGTTCTGAAACTTCCCCTTGATTTACCTGCTGCATCGATTAGTTCCAACATGCTCCCTCCCTGAAATCTGACCAGCCGCGCTCATGACACCCTTTCTCGAGTCTCCTATCACGTATATCGTCTCCATCTCGGCCCTCGATTTATCGGTAATTTCTTTCAGCTCTTTGTGTTTTCCTATATCCTCTCGGTCTCCAAAATCAGCCGCGATCTACATGCTTGTTGCAGAAGGCGCAAGGCAAAGTCCTTCCTCTGGCCCAAGTTCCTACACAGAACGAAAAGGCTTCTGGTCCAATTGTCCTACTGGGAAAAAGGCAAGTCTAGTTGTTAGTTCTGCAAGAATTTTGTTGCATGTTATTTTCAGACTCCGTAATTTGTATCCAGTACACTCCGTTAACTGCCTATTTACGTTTGTAATTGGAAAGTTCTTTGTTCGCTGCTGACATCCGGTGCTTCGAGCTCCCAATATGGCAACCGGAAATCCCAATCTAGTTCTTCACCTCCCTCTTGTGACTCACATGGACCTGTACAACTGCAGAGCACTTGTCAGCGCCATCTTCTACCCTCTCCACTGAACGCCCAGAATAAAGGCATTTGATGGGAAAGTGGGAGGTAACTCAGTCAGTTCAGTGGAAAGGCTCTTTGCTTGAATCATGGGCGGAGTCTATTCATGATTTCTGGTTCCATGTCCCTAAAGCTGGAATATTAAGGATATGAGGTTAATATGAGGTTAATGTTAATGAGGTTAATAATCAATAATATAAAAGAGACACCAAAACCTTTTTTACACACACCCATACAATCACACATATGTATGTGTGTGTGTGTGTGTGTGTGTGTGTGAATGTCGGACCTCTGGAACATAACTTAGATAAGTAATAATGGGAGAACTAAGAAACAGCAAACAAAATTAATCTTTTTTCCATCAGTCATCACTATGGAAGACACGAGCGGTATGGACAGATGTTTCAGAGTGTCATAAATGAGTGTAGTTGCTATTACGAAGCTTGGGAACTGAAAGGTCTGAGGGTAGTTAAGTCATCTGGGCCAGATGGATGCACCTCAGGGTTGTAAATGAGGCAGCTGAAAACATTATGAAATAAGTAACGTTCACTGAATGCTGTTGGAACTCCGCGGGACAGTCAAAATCAATAGAAAAGAGTAAACAATCGGTGTTTCGAGCAGAGACCCTTCATCAGGACTACAGAAAAAAGATGACGTCAGAGTAAGAGGTGGGGCTCGAGAAGGAAGAAATAGAAGCTAGTACGTGATAGATGAATCTGGAGAGGAAGAGGGGTGAAGTAGAGAGCTGGGGCGTCGATCGGTGAAAGAGATAAAGAGCTGGAGAAGGGGTAATCTGATAGGAGGGGACAAAAGGCCACGAAGAATGGGAAGGGGGAGGAGTACCAGAAGGAGGTCATGGGCACGTATGGAGTTATGCTGAGAGTGGGAAATGAGAATGGAGAACGGAGAAGGAAAGCATGTAGCAATTACCGAAAGTTCAGGAAATTGATGTTCATTGCATCGGGTTGGAAGTTACCCAGATGAAATATCAGGAGTTGCTCCTCCAACCTGAATGTAGCTTCTTCGCGATAGTAGGGGTGTTATAGACTGACATGTCAGAAACTGAATGTGAAGTAGTATTAAAAGGGGTGACCTCCGGGAGATCCCACTTTTTCTGGCGGGCGGAGTGTAGGTGCTCGGTGAAGCCATCTCCCAATCTACGTCAGGTCTCACCAATATTCAGGAGGCCAAACCGGGAACGCAGTTGAAGTGCCGCCTCACCTGCAAGGACTGTTTGGGGCCTGAATGGTACTGGGGGTGGAGGTGTAGGGGCAGGTATAGCACTTGTTACGCTTGCAAGGATAAGTGTCAGGATGGGGATCAGTGAGGACGGAGGAATTGACAAGACAATCGCGTAGCGAGCGATCCCTGTGGAAACCGGAAAGTAGAGGCAGGAGAAGTGCTTGATGGTAGAATCCCGTTGGAGATCACCGACGTTACTCAGAGTTACATACTGGACGCGGCGACTGGTGAGGTGGTAGGCGAAGTCAAGAAGAACCCTTTCACTAATGGGGTGGCGGGTGGATGGGTGAGGGAAGACGTGTGAGAAATAGAAGTGATGCGGGTGAGGGCTGTATTGATGGTGGAGAAAGGGAAATCTCTTTCTTTGAGGAAGGAGAAAGTGTTAGTTCTGCAGCGAAAAGATTCAAGCTGAGAGCAGATGCAGTGGAGACTGAGGAATTGAGACATGGGCGTGGCATTTTTACAAGTAACATGGTGGTCAGAGGTATAGGTCAGGTAGCTGTGATGATCGGTGAGTTTATTGCAGGTAGCTATAAAATGATCTTTCAAGGGTCATTAGATTCAGGAATAGTTCCGGGGGACTGGAAATTTGTAACTGTCAGTCCACTCTTTCAGAGGCAGAAGAAAGGACATTATAGGCTATTAAGCCTGTCTTCAGTGGTTGGGAGGATGTTGGAATCCATTACGAAGGCTGAGGTTTCAAAGTATTTGGAATCACATGATACAGTAAGCCAAAGTCGGCATGATTTCCTTTAGCAGAAATCTTGACGGGCAAGTCTGTTGGAAATCTTCGAGGAAATAACAGGCAAGACAGACAGAGGAGAGTGAGTGGGTGTTACTTACTTAGATTTTCAGAAATCCTTTGATAAGGTGCCGCACATCAGGTTGCTTAATAAGATCAATGGTATTACAGGAAAGATACTAGCATGGATAGATTAGCTGCCGAAGACTGGTGGTATTCCACAAAGGCCGGTGGTGGGACCGCTTCCTTTGACACTTTATGACAACGATGTGGTTTTCGGAACTGATTCCTTTGTGGCCAGGTTTACGGACAAAACAAAGACAATTGCAGGTACGGGTCGTGATGAGGAAGCATGGTGTCTGCAGAAGGACATAGACAGAACTGGAGTATAGACAAAGAAGTTGTAGATAGAATGAAGAGCAGGAAAGAGTATGATCATACAATTTGGTGGAAAGAATAATGGCGTAGATTATTTTCTGAACAGGAAGAAAATTTAAAAATCAGAGGAGCAAAGATCCCTGGGAGTCCTTGTGTAGAAATCCCTGAAAGTTATTTGCAGGTTGAGTCGGTAGTAAGGAAGGCAGATGCAATGTTAGCATTCATTTCGAGAAAACTGAAATATAGAAGCAAGGCTGTAATTCTGGGGCTTTTTAAGATATTAGCAGTACCGCACTTCGAGTACTGCGAACAGAGGAAAGTTACTGTGGTCGGGTCTCTGGCACTGGCTCTGTCTCTCTGACTCAGAAGGGAAGGGGAGAAGACGCAGGGTCTGTCAACAGGGGATTCATTAGTTCTGCGCAGACAGTTCAGGAATTTAGGTGCCATGTTAAAGAACATAAGAAAGAGGAGCAGGTGTAGGCCATTTGGCCTGTCGAGACTGCCCCACTATTCAATAAGTTCATGGCAGATCTGACCATGAACTCATCCGTACTGTGTCCTGCCTTTCCTCCAAAACCCTTAATTCTCCTACTATACAAAACTCTATCCAGCCTTGTCTTAAATATACTTACTGAGGTCGCCTCCACTGCTTCAATGTGCAGAGAATTCCACAGATCTGGGAAAAGTAGTTCCTCCTCATATTCGTCCTAAATTTACTCCCCCGAATCTTGACGCTATGTCCTCTAGCTCTAGTCACACTTTCCAGTGGAAATAACTTTCCTACCTCAATCTTATCTATCCCATTCATATTTCGATATGTCTCTACAAGATTTCTTCTCATCCTTCTAAATTCCAGCAAGTACATTCCCAGGCAATTCAATCTCTCCTCATAGTCTAACCCCCGCATCTCTGAAATCAACCTGGTGAATATCTTCTGCACAGCCTCCAGAGCCTTTATATTCTTCCTCAAGAAAGGAGACCAGAACAGCACACAATACTCTAGAAGCGGCCTCACCAGTACCCGATACAGCTGAAGCATAGCCTCCCTATTCTTAAATTCAATAGATTTAGCAATGACCTCCAGTCCGTTTGACTTATTGATAACTTGATGCACCTGCAAACCAGTCTTTTGCGATTCATGCACAAACACGCCCAAGTTCTACTGCACGGCATCACGCTGCAATCTTTTAACCATTTAAATAACAATCGGATCTTCGATTTTTCCTTCTAAAGTATTTAACCTCAATTTACCAACATTTTTCTCCATCTGCCAGACCCTTTCCCACTCGCTTAACCTATCTGTATCTCTCTGCAGGCTCTCCGTTAACTATGCACAATTTGTTTCTCTAATCCATACAGTGTCATCAGCAAACGTAGATACAAAACAGTCGCCTCCCTCTTCCAGATCATTAATGTATATCGTGAACAGCTACAGGCCCAGCACCGACACCTGCGGCACACCACTCACCACTGATTGCCAAGCAGTGAAACACCCATGTATCCCAAATCTTTACATTCTATTGGCTAACAAATCCTCTGCCCATGCTAATGCACTACACCCAAGTCTATGCAATCTCATCTTATGGATAAGTCTTTTATGTGGCACCTTATCTAAAGCCATCTGGAAATTCAAGCAAATAACATCCAGGTGTTCCGCTTTATCCACTGCGCTTGTTATATCCTCAAAGATCTCCAGTAAATTTGTCATACAGGACCTGCCTTTGCTGAATCCATGCTACGTCTTTCCAGATGCTTCGTTATTTCTTCTTTAACGATAGCTTCAATCATTTTCTCAATTACAGATGTTAAACTAACTGGCCTACAGTTACCTACCTTTTGCTTACATTCCCTTTGAATGGTGGAGTGATATTCGCCTTCGTCAAATCCGTCGGGACCTGCCGGAGTCCAGAAAATTTTGCTGACATATGACCAAGCCTTCAACTATAACCCCTGCCATTTCTTTCAGTATCCTGTGATGCATTCCATCAGAACCAGGTGTCTTGTCTATCTTTAGACCTGCAAGTTTGCTCAGCACTACCTCTTTAGTGATAGTTATTGTATCGATGTCCTCACCTCTTATCGCATCCATATCATCTCTCTTGGCACGTTAGACATGTCCTACACTGTGAAAACTGACACAAAATAGTCAACCAAAACCTCAGTCATTTCCTCAATACCCAACATCAATTCCCCCTTCTCGTCTCCCAAAGACCCACGGACACCTTAGCCATCCTTTTCCGGTTTGTATAATTATAAAAGTTTCACGATCGGTTTTATATTTTGTGCTGGTTTATTTTCATTGTCTGGCTTCCCTTTCTTTATTGCTCGCTAGTGGTTCTTTGCTGTTTTCCCTAAAGTTAAAGTTTTCCCTATCTTCGTGTTTCCCACTACTCTAGGCGACTTTGTACACAAGAATATTTAGTTTAATGCCTTCTTTTATTTTCTTACTCATCTAAGGCTCTCCCCTCCCTTACCGTCCTTGCCTTTAACTGGAATATACATTTGTTGAGTATCGTGAAAACTTTCTTTGAAGATCTTCCACTGTTCCTCAACCGTCTCACCACATAGCCTGTGTTCCCAGTCTACACTAACCAAACCCACCCTCATTCCATTGCAGTCTCCATTGTTTAGGCATAATACACTGGCTGTAGATCAAACTATTGCACTCTCCATTTCTATGACAAACTTAATCATACTGTGATCAGTCTTTCCAAGAGGACCCTTAACTACAGGATCACTAGTTTTACCTGTCTCCTTGCACAGTAAGATAGGACGTTCCCTTGTAGGTTCGGTAACATGCTGTTCAAGAAAGCTGTCACGTGTCACTCTACGAAGTTCTCCTCAAGCCACCGTCTAGCAGCTTATTTCACCCAATCTATGTACACGTTAAAAGTCCCCCATGATAACTGCGGTTCCATTCTTACATGCCTCAGATATTTCTTTGTTTATTGCCTGTGCCACCATAATGTTATTATTCAGCGACCGATAGACAACTCCCACCAGAGACTGTTTTCTCCACTACTGTTCCTAATCTCTGCCCAGATGGATTCAACATTCTGCTCCTTAGATCTTATATCGTCTCTCACTATCACCCTGATCTCATCTCTAATTAAAAATGCTACCCCGTCCTCCCTTACCTTCCTGCCAATCCTTCTGTATTACCTGATATCCCTGGATATTTAATTCCCAATCTTCTCCAGCTTGCAACTACGTTTCTGTGATGGCCACTAAATCCTACTGATTTGGGCTACAAGTTTACTGATCTTGTTACGAATGCTGTCGGCATTCAAATGAAGTGCCTTTACACTCATTGTACTTTTAAAATCTTGTAATCTTTTACTCTTTTCCACTTGAGTGTTCTTCACTCCACTACTACTTTTCTCTTTTTTGTTTTTTGCTTTTACTTTATGCAAATCTTTCCTTTTTACTTTATCCATACTTCTCCAATCTGTCGAACCCACCCCTACTATTTGTTTCAAGCCCTATCCACAGCGCTAGTTATGCGTTTCGCTAAAAATCCATGTCCCATCACGGTTCACGTGGAGCCCATCGGATTCCTTCCCGAAAAGTGGTGCCAATTCCCCATGAATTCAAACCTACTTCTCCCACGCCAATCCTTGAGCCACGCATTTAACTCTCTAATCTTCTATACCTCCTGTCAGTAAGGATTTCTTTCTGTACCTTTAGTGGGAACGTCTCATGATCTGGAGTGAGAAATCGTGATCCCTGCTCCAGTGGAGATTACGCAATCAACCTTTGAACAATTACATACAAGCGGCTCACCACCAATTCGGCGTTCAGATGACCAAGAAAAAAAAAATCTACATTTCATGCCAAATTTTAATTTATTAAAGCAATAGTTAGGGCAAGGGTCAGTTTTAATCCGAGTAAGCTGTACATAATCAGAGATGGGACTACAGATTAAGCGTTGTACATTATTACCGATTGGTCTGAGACTGAAGGAGCTCTCAGTGAGGCTTTGGGTGGAGAGAAACTGGAATATGACAAGTACTCATGCAGCCAATCGATGGCGCCGTGAATCAATTGGGCCTCCTGCGCGCGGGCTTTCTTTCGAGTGTGCACGTTTTCGTCTCGGCGGCTCCGGTTTGTCTCTCCCGCACTGTAAGTTGCTCAGCTGGTGCTGTTACCAACACTTCAAAAACATTTAATCATACTACTCCGTTGCAGTTCTTGGTCCGCACATACGAAACAAGGTTTAAATCTGTCGTTGTTCACGGAAGATAATATTCACTCTGCCTTTCCATATCAGTTGGTATCAATCGCCAGCTGGGCGTAGATCTGTAAGGGAATGGCATGAGATTGGTTACCGTATCACTCCCCACCCTGCACCATTCCTCACCAGGTTGTGTGTATGAGGAAATTTAATTATACGTTAATTACAAATCAATGTGATGTGATATTATGGAGCAAAGAGTTTCATTCACCTTTAATTTCCCTGATTACAGCCAACAACAAATTGCAGGACTCTCTCGTCCAATCCCTGAACCTGCCCCTGCGATGTCCTTCCGATTTTAATCATATTCTTCACTCCATGTTCTGTGTAACCTTGTCCAGTCCTGGACCTAATACGTCCATAATATCCTACAGCCCATGGGCCTCCTGTTGTCCCTTAAATGCAGTGTCTTCCGGCCTTACATCTTCCATGTCTCCCTTCTCATCTAACGCTACCAGCACCAATGTCCTTCCCTATCTATGCAACTCCCATCAGTCTCCGCACTGTTTAAGCACCTACACAGCAGCCTATTTGCGTAACACCTCCCGCCGGTATACCGCTCCGTGTGACCCCCTCCAGCCCCGAAACCGTCTATCTGTGTAACCCATCTAACCCTTTTTCGATCTGTGTAATTCTTCCAAATCCTAAACCCTTTATCAATGCAGTACATTCCAACCTCATTCTCCTCGGCGATCTGTAACTCCTTTTTAAGCTGTTTCCCTGCTATTGAAATCCCCTCAAAGACCCTCTCTAATTCCATTCCCTGTTGTATTCTTTCTCTTCTTCCGCATCTCCACGACTTCTCAAGATCTCTGCACTCCGTTGTTGCGAACTAACGCCAACATTGTCAATGTTCACTGCTGCGGAGCTGGACACCCGACCGCTCCTCGTTTAAAGACACCCCGCCAACCGGGAGGACCAGCTACGGGTCACATGAACCCGTAGTTTGGTTTTACGTTCTGTCTATTGTTGTATCTGCAATGTGTTTTAGAACAATGAATCCTACACAAAGGTATGATAACAACAGAGTTGTTGTGGGTGACTTCAACTTTCCTAACAGAGCGGGATCTCCTTAAAGCAAGAGATTTATACAGTTCAGCATTTGTTTGCTGAATCCTAAATAGTTTCTATATCGAACTACAGATGTGCCAACAAGAAGATGGGGCAAAATTGAAGTGGAGTTTGATAATGAACCTGGCCAAATGTTCACTGGGAGAACATTTAGGGACCGTGATCATAAATCCATAATTTTTCAGATAGCCGTAAATAAGAATATTACAAAGACCATTACATTCGAACAGAGTAACTTTGTGAATATTAGACAGAAACTGGACAGCATCAATTGGGAACAGCTGCTTTGGCGCAGGTATCGAGACAGACAGCGAATCCGGTCCAGAAGGAAAGGGAATCTTTTGGTAAAAAAGAATAAAATGTTCGCAAAGCTAAAAAAAAATCAAACAGAGCCCTTAAGAATTCATTTGCAAGTTGGATTAAAGAGAATCCCGGGACGTTCTATTCATACATCAAGAGCAAGGTGATAATTAGCAGCGGGTAGGACAACCGAACGATAAATGAGGGAACATGTGCATGGATGTGAAGAATGTGGTTCAGTGCTTAACATCAAGGAGAAGGATGTGGAAGGTGGCGAGATCAGTGTGGAGGGAACGAATTTGCTTGTGCATTATGAGATAAAGAATGAGGCAGTACTGGGTCTCTTAAAGAACATTAAGTGTATGTCCCGATAGGATATACTCCGGATTATTGAGAGGGGCAACAGATGAGATTGCTGGAGGCTTCACCGATATCTCAGTGGCCTCTAACCACAGGCGAGGTCTCTCAGAGCTAGTAAATAGCTAATGTTCTCTTATTTTTGAAAATAAATAGGGTTCATCTTGAGAATTTTAGACCAGTGAGTCTCCGGTCAGTGGGAAGGACGTTACTGAAAATAATTCTTAACGACCGGATTTATAAACAAATGCATGGGTTCTATGGTGAATTGATCGTTTGGATTCAGAACAGGCTTTCCCACAGAAGACAAAGGGTACCGGTCGAAAGGACTTATTCCAGCTGGGGGGATGGGGCTGTGTCCCGCAGGGATCTCTGCTGGGACCTCTGCCATAGGTGATATATATGTGATATATATAAATGACCTGGATTAAAATGTAAATGGGTGGGTTAATAAGCTTGCAGATGATGCTAAAGTTGTGGACAGTGAAGAAGGCGACCAGAGGATACAGATATGTTGCAGATGCGGGCGAATAACAGAGTTTAATCCCACAAGTGAGAAATGTTCCATTATAAACGGTTGGCTCACTATTAATGGCAAGACCCTTAACACCAGTGACATACAGAGGGATTTTGGAGTTCGGTTCATTTATCCCTGAATTCAATTTTGGTCGGCTCCATTATAGGAAAGATGTTGAGGCTTTGGAAAAATTGTTGAAGAAGTTTGTTGGCATGCTGGTTGGAATGGAGAGCATCTGCTGTAAGGAGAGTTTGGCTTTGCATACGAATTCTTACATTGGCAGTAATCCCTCCCATTCCTCCACCATCAGGAAGGCGGTACCGGAGTATTAAAACAAGAACTTTTAGGGTAGGAAACAGCTTCATCCCACAGGTCATAAGACTACTAAACTCCCTGCCGTCACCCATGTCTCAGCACGTATGAAGTGTCACTGGCGTTATACTGTTTACTTTTGACTTGTGCCGCAGGCATTGTATTATTTGTTAATATATCTGTGATTATTATGGTTATATTACTTAATGTGTGGTGTGTAAGTTATATGTACTGTGTTGTGCAACTTGGTCCAGAGGAACGTGTTTCGTTTGGCGATATATATATATGTACAGCTGAATGACAAGAAACTGAACTTGAACTTGAACTTGAGCATACGTGTTTTCTCTGGAATTTCTGAGACTGAGGGGCTATTTGTCAGAGAGTTACATACTGTGAGAGACACAGATAGAAAAGGTAGCCAGTATCGCTTCTCCACATTGTTGGAACGAGGCAAGCGCTTAAGGTAAACTGGGTTAAGTTCAAAGGAGATGTTTTAACACAGAGAATGGTAGTAGCCCGGAATTCGCTGCCCAAGGTGTTGGTGGAGGAAAATGCGATAGAGCGGTTCTGCATACTTTACGATAGGCACATAGATGTGCTGGAAATTGAAGAATATGGACATTCTTCAAGCGGAAGTATTTATTGTAGTTGTGTATTTGATTACTAATTCAATTAGCTTAATGGAAAGACTAGGCTGAAAGACCTGTTCCCGTGTTGTACTATTCTAATCGCAAAGCAATTACCTGCTTGTAAATGGCATTATTGGGTACAGGAATGGAACCCAGTGTGGTATTCTGCTGTTGTAACCCATTCACTTCAAGGTTCCACGCACTGTGCGCTCAGAGATGCTCTTCTGACACCACTGTCGTAACACGTAATGATTTAAGTTACTTTCGTCTTCCTATCACTTTGAACCAGTCTGCTCATTCTCCTCTAACCAGTTTCCTCTAACAAGTCGGATTCGTCCACATCACTGCCACTGTTGTTTGTTTTTCTTTAAACCAGCCTCAGTAAGCGCTACAGAATGGTGTGCCAGAAAACGACAGGGTATCGCATTAACGAGCAGGTTTACAGGTGTACTTGAAATTGTGTGCACTTACATCACATTCTCGATCCTTTCGCCGGGTGGTGGTGCTTTTGCCTGCCGTTTCTCCTTTTACTGATTGAAAGAAATGTTTAAAAGTGAGCTTTTCTTCAAAGGGATTATTCACCGTTTGGCGAGAAGTTCAGGTCATGATTGGGTTAAGGTCAGCACGTTACCTGGTTTGCGTTCCTTCCGATACTTCTTAATGGCCACAGTGGTCGCCCCTATAGCAAGAAACACGAGGGTCGCCGCCAGGCCAATTGAAAGCACATGACAGAGCTGGAGCTGCAGGCTGTCTAAAGGACATAGAATAGACTTTCAATTGAAAGTAATTTAACATCAGTTCCAAGCTGCATTTGTTGGCCTGTGTGCCCTAATTACTCAACACATTGTACATAAATTCAAGATATTATCAGAATCAGAATCAGGCATTTGCCATGAGACTTGCTGTGTTGCTGTCCAAGTATATTGCAATGTGAAAGAATCAAAACTATAAATTACAATAGGAAGTATATGTATGTGTCCGTCTGTCTGTCTGTCTGCAAATTAAATAAGTCGGGCAAACAGAGAGGGAAATCGTGAGGTAGTGATCATGGGTTAATTATTCATTCAGATATCTGATGGCGGAGGGGAAGAAGCTGATCCTAAAACTTTGAGTGTGTTTTTTCAGACTCTTATAGTTCTATCGTGAGAGAAGCAATGCGTAGAGGGCATGTCCTGGGTGATGGGGTCCATAATGATAGATGCCCCTTTTTGAAGCACGGCGTTTTGCAAGTGTCCTGGATACTAAGGATACTGTCGGCCATGATGGAGCTAGCTGAGTTTACAATTGTTATATTTAAAGGGGAGGTTGATGGTTTCTCGATTAGCAAGAGCATCAGAGGTTTCGGGGAAAGGCAGGAGAATAGGTTTGAGGGCGATAGTGAATCAGCGACGATGGAATAACGGAGCAGACTCGATGAGCTGAATAATACAACGTCTTCTGGTCTCATGCTCTAATCTCTCATTCCTTCTGAAAATACTGACCTTAGATATCTACAACAGTCTATCCAAATGGCTGTCTACTCGTCACAGGAACTGGCCTTTCGGCCCAACAACCCCATACTGGTACTTAGGCTTCCGGTGGCATTTACATGCTCTTCAACTTCTGCTCTAGTCTGATACTGGGTTAATACCAATAACATTCACTGTCCTTACTGCAACACTTCTTTCAAGGTTGGGGAGGGTGGTCTTTGATTACCCTTCACTTGCTGGCCAACGTCGTTCGCTGTTTGTACCTCTGACTCGGATATGTTCGCTCTATTCTATTGTAAAGCTAGCTTGTTACTCTAAGGTCACGATTTTGATCCAGCTCTAGAATGTTCCCTCTGTGAAGTGTGCACGTTTCCGCGTGATCATGTGGCATACCACCAGATATTCCCGCTGCCTCACAGTTAGGAAGGCGTTGCTGGTAACTATGTGGCAACAAAGAATCAAAGCAAGTATGATTTCCCATTCTATGCGGCAAGGCTAAAGGAGATACAAAGGTCAGAAATCGGGGACAGTGTGTGTCAAGTCCTGACTCGGCCAATAACAAGCACGAGATTGAGGACTGTAAGAGCCTTGAGGGAATGTCATAGAAAATGATCTGATTGGTCACTTTCCTTTGCAAGCTTTGTATCTGGGTCTAATTTGAAATGTAATAAATCTTGGAAGATTATAGCAATTAGTATCAGGTTTATTATCAGCATATAAACCGAGATGCAGTGAAAAGTTTGCCATCAGACAGATCATATCGCACATAAAACACCGAGTAGCACAAAATGAGAAACTGGGGATGATGTATTGCAGCTACATAGAAAGCGCAGTGTAGGTGAATAACAAGATGCAAGAGCCATGTAGCTTTTGAGATGAATAGATCACGGAACGGAAATCTGTACAGCACAGTACAGGCATAATGATGCTCTGCCGACCTTTTCACTCTAAAATCGGTCTATTCCTTCCCTTCTACATTACCCTCCATTTTCCTTTCATCCATGTACCTATCTAAATCCTGTAAGAACTCTGTTCAAAGGGCCCATAGAGATATATGTCCGGGCCAGGGCGTTTGAGTTTGAAATTTACTAACTTTTGAGGTTATAGCAAATATGATAGGTAAAGGCGAACTGGAAGCTACAGGGTCGCGCATGTTCAGAGGTGTTCGATCTGTCACAGCTAAGCGCGCCCGACGCTGGAAAGGGGTATACTGGCCTGGAGAGGGGAATGATTAGCCGACAGAGAGTCGGTGGTAAATAGGTCATTTTCGGGCCTGAACTACTTCTGTCTTGTAATGAGTTGAATGTTTTGCAACCGGTTTCCCCCATTATATAAAATCTGAGGTGACTATAGAGAAATTTATAGAGCCGTGCGTTAACGTATCGGTTAGCGAAACGACTTACAGTGCCGGCTGAAAGGTCGTGGCTCGATTCCTGCTGCGGTCTGTAAAGAGATTGTACATTCTCCCGGTAACCCGATGGGTTGCCTCTGGGTGCTCCGGTTTGCTCTCACGTTCCGAGGACATAGCGTTTAGGTTAGTGAGTTACAGGCATGCTATACTGCCGCCGGAAGCATGGCGGCACTTCCGTGCCCCAGTACACCATCACTGATTTGACTTGACGCAAAAGACGCAGTTCACTGAATTTTTCGATGTACACTTGACAATTAAAGCTTATCTATCCAAAATTTATCGGAGTCGTGTGTCGGGAGATGAGTACTTTCAAGGACACTACAACTCTATTATTTATTAACTTATTTATCATTTGTACGATTTGACTTCGTTTGTACATCGGTTGTTTGTCAGTCTTCGTTATTCATAGCTTTTCACAAATTCTGCTATATTTCTTTCTTGTTCTACTGTGAATGTCTGTGATCTCAATGCGATGTATCGTGACATATACTTACTTTGATAATAAATGTACTTTGTAGTTTGAAGAAACAAAAATGAATCATTATGAATAAAAAGTCAATGATAATAAATCTGATTCTGATTCTCACCATTTCCCTGAGCAGAGTGGCCAAACCAAGAGATGCCCATTAAAAGTTAGAGTGATGATAAAGGAAATAAGGGAAAGGGTTTCACTCGGAGAGAGGTGAAAGTTTCCATGATCGATGGCGAGGGGGCAGAAGCTCTGCTCACAATGCCGCAGTGTTTGAATGCGGCAGTAGAGCCGTTAGGGCCACGTAGATAGCGCTGGAGAGCGGGATTTAACTCGATGCTAGGCATAAATACAAAGGGCCGAATGGTCTCGCGTCATGAAGCCGATGGGAATCGCTAGTTTCTACGATACCTTTCTGAGCGGAGACATTGTCACTGACCAGATGTCCAGCGGCGCAAGTGCAGACGGCGCCGCTACGCCAAATTTCCGCCGGGATCTGGAAGCGGCTTCTAACGCTGTAGCCTCCGTCCGGATCAAATATCGGGGGATCAACGCGACTTTCTGTGGTATTTCCAGATATGTTCCAGCGGATGCTCAGCGAGTGGGAAGACACGCCTCTCACCAAACACATCAATGTCACCAGTTGCATTCGGGCAATTTGATCCGCTTGCGGCGCTAACAGGAATATGGTGGGAGGCTGTGCTGAATGCGGAAAACACAACAACACTGTATTAATTGGATGGCCAATTTTAATCACCGTTTCAAAATCAGGCTATTCTGGCCATGTTCCCCGGGGTGGCGGTCAAGTACATATCTGTACTAATCCTAGTTTATAAGGCCCTCTGTCTGTGATAGTTCGCCTCCAAAACTGAGCAAGTAGCTGCATCGCTACCCCTCAGGGAGTGAGATCCCATCGCCCCTCGGAGAGAAACACCCTTCTTCAAGCCTTCTCTAAATCTCCCACCCCTCCTCTATATAGGATTATCGATACATTTACCGGCGCCTCGGCAGCAGAGTGTTTAACGGGACGCTATTATACTTCAAGGAGACGGAGTTTGGAGTTCAACCCCGGCTTCCACTGTAAGGAGTTTGTCGCCTTGAAACACCATTCCTCGTGGTGAGCGTGGGTTTCCTCCGGATGCTCCGGTTTCCAGCTGTCCAATTTGGCACAGTCCAAATTTGTATCAGTCAGTAGGCTAATTTGTCTTTGTATATTGCCCCGTGTTTAGGCTCAACTGATGTTTCACACTTCTATCAGCTTACCCTCTCCACCCGAAGGAAAACAGAGCTTCGTTACAGCCGCTCCACGCAAACGAAACGGCATCGTTGTGATAGAGACCCATAGCGGGGAAGCAGACAATACGGCTCATCATCTCGACCAGTGGGCACTAATCCACATTAATCCCATCTTCCTACACTTAGCAAAGACCCTTCTGTCTAAGTAATCACTGAACACATCTGGACACCTCTTTAGATGCTGTCAGCAAATCTACTGCAACCATTCTATGATGGTTGATCCTCTTCAGCTCCCCACGAAAATCTTCTACCTTAGAATAAATCTTTGCTCTTTTGTTTGTCTACCTCAAATGTATGGAAGGGCCTCCTGCTCTTTACTTAGAGTCTATAACCTCCCTGTCTTTCAATTCAATAACCTGATTAATGAAAGGCCAATATCCATTTCCCTTCATGATAAAAGCTACAGGGAGGTAGTCACACCTAGGCCGCCGGAAACAGGTCTTTGGATGACAGTCCGAGGGGGGAAAGCGAAGGAGAGTAGACAGGTAGTGCAGAGCACCCCTGTAGCCATTCCCCTGATTAATAAGTTTACCATCCTGGATGCTGTTGGCGTGGACGACCGACCAGGTGTGAGCCACGGTGGCAAGGCCTCTGGCACTGAGTCTGACCCTGTGGTGCAGAAGGACGGGACGGAGAAGAGGAGAGCTGACGTCATTACAGACTGTATAGTCAGGGGAGCAGACAGGAGATTTTGTGGACGTGAGAAGGACACCCGCATGGTTTGTTGCCTCCCGGGTGCCAGGGTCCGGGATGTCTCTGACCGCGTGCATGACATACTGTTACGAGAGGGAAAGCAACCAGAAGTCGTGATACATGTTGGTACCAACAACATAAGCAGGAAGAGGGATGAGGTCCTGAAGTGTGAGTTTCAGGAACTAGACAGAAGGCTGAAGAACAGACCTCAAGGGTGGCGTTCTCAGGATTGTTGCCAGTGCTACGTGATAGTGATGGTAAGAATTGGAGGAGATGGCAGATGAATGTGTGGCTGAGGAGTTGTTGCAGGGCGCAGGGTTTTAAATTTTTGGATCATTGGGATCCCTTCTGGGGAAGGTGGGACCTGTATAGATTGGATGGGTTACACCTGAACTCGAGGGGGAGCAACATCCTTGCATGTAGGTATGCTAACATGGTTCGGGGGGGGGTTAAACTAATTTGCAAGGGGGGTGGGGCCCAGAGCGATAGAGCAGTGAAGGAAGTGCATGGAGTAAAGCCAGATCTAACATATAGAGAGGCTTCGATGAAAAAGAAGCAGAATAAAGGGTGGAAATGTAGTAAGGTAGAAGGGCTAAAGTGTATGTACTTCAATGCAAGAAGCATCAGGAACAAAGGTGATGAACTGAGAGCTTGGATGCATACGTGGAATTATGATGTTGTGGTCATTACGGAGACTTGGCTGGCACCAGGGCAGGAATGGATTCTTAATATTCCTGGATTTCAGTGCTTTAAAAGGGATAGAGAGGGGGGGAAGGGGGAGAGGGGTGGCATTACTAGTCGGGATACTATTACAGCTGCAGAAAGGGTGGATAATGCAGCAAGATCCTCTTTTGAATCAGTATGGGTAGAGGTCAGGAACAGGAAGGGAGCAGTTACTCTACTGGGGGTGTTCTATAGGCCCCCAGGCAGCAGCAGAGATACCGAGGAGCAGATTGGGTGGCAGATTTTGGAAAGGTGGCGAAAGAACAGGGTTGTTATCATGGGTGACTTTAACGTCCCTAATATTGATTGGCACTTGTTTAGTTCCAAGGGTTTAGATGGTGCAGAGTTTGTTAAGTGTGTCCAGGATGGATTCCTGTCACAGTATGTTGACAGACCGACTAGGGGGAATACCATACTAGATTTAGTATTAGGTAACGAACCGGGTCAGGTCATAGATCTGTCAGTGGGTGAGCATCTGCGAGACAATGATCACCGCTCCCTGGCCTTTAGTATTATCTTGGAAAAGGATAGAATCAGATAGGACAGGAAAATTTTTAATTGGCGAAGGACAAATTATGAGGTGATAAGGCTGGAACTTGCGGGTGTGAATTGAGATGATGTTTTCGCAGGGAAATGTACTATGGACATGTAGTCAATGTTTAAGGATCTTTTGCAGGATGTTTAGGGATAAATTTGTCCCGGTGAGGAAGATAAAGAATGGTAAGGTGAAGGAACCATGGGTGACAAGTGAAGTGGAAAATCTAGTCAGGTGGAAGAAGACAGCATGCATGAGGTTTAGGAAGCAAGGATCAGATGGGTCTATTGAGGAATATAAGGTAGCAAGAAAGGAGCTTAAGAAGGGGCTGAGAAGAGCAAGAAGGGGGCATGAGAAGGCCTTGGCAAGTAGGGTAAAGGAAAACCCCAAGGCATTCTTCAATTAGGTGAAGAACAAAAGGATGACAGGAGTAAAGGTAGGACAGATTAGAGATAAAAGTGGGAAGATGTGCCTGGAGGTTGTGGAAGTGAGAGAGGTCCTCAATGAATACTTCTCTTCGGTATTCACCAATGAGAGGGAACTTGATGACGGTGAGGACAATATGAGTGAGGTTGATTTTCTGGAGCATGTTGATATTAAGGGAGAGGAGGTGTTGGAGTTGTTAAAATACATTAGAATGGATAAGTCCCCCAAGCCTGACGGACTATTCCCCAGGCTGCTCCACGAGGCGAGGGAAGAGATTGCTGATCCTCTGGCTAGGATCTTTATGTCCTCGGTGTCCACAGGAATGGTACCAGAGGATTGGAGGGAGGCGAATGCTGTCCCCTTGTTCAAAAAAGGTAATAGGGATAGTCCGGGTAATTATAGGCCAGTGAGCCTTACGTCTGTGGTGGGAAAGCTGTTGGAAAAGATTCTTAGAGATAGGATCTATGGGCATTTAAAGAATCATGGTCTGATTAGGGACAGTCAGCATGGCTTTGTGAAGGGCAGATCGTGCCTAACAAGCCTGACAGAGTTTTTTGAGGCGGTGACCAGGCATATAGATCAGGGTAGTGCAGTGGATGTGATTTTAGTAAGATATTTGACAAGGTTCCACATGGTAGGCTTATTCAGAAAGTCAGAAGGCATGGGATCCAGGGAGGTTTGGCCAGGAGGATTCAGAATTGCCTTGCCTGCAGAAGGCGGAGGGTTGTGGTGGAGGGAGTACATTCAGATTGGAGGGTTGTGACTAGTGGTGTCCCACGAGGATCTGTTCTGGGACCTCTACTTTCCGTGATTTTTATTAACGACCTGAATGTGGGGGTAGAAGGGTGGGTTGGCACGTTTGCAGTCGACACAAAGGTTGGTGCTGTTGTATATAGTGTAGAGAGTTGTCGAAGATTGCAGAGAGACATTGATAGGATGCAGAAGTGGGCTGATCAGTGGTAGATGGAGTTCAACCCGGAGAAGTGTGAGGTGGTACACTTTGGAAGGACATACTCCAAGGCAGAGTACAAAGTAAATAGCAGGATACTTGGTAGTGTGGAGGAGCAAAGGGATCTGGGGGTACATGCCCCAGATCCCTGAAAGTTGCCTCACAGTTAGATAGGGTAGCTAAGAAAGCTTATGGGTGTTAGCTTTCATAAGTCGAGGGATAGAGTTTAAGAGACGCGATGTAATGATGCAGCTCTATAAAACTCTGGTTAGGCCACACTTTTAGTACTGTGTCCAGTTCTGGTCGCTTCACGATAGGAAGCACTGGAAGGGTACAGAGGAGATTTACCAGGATGCTGCCTGGTTTAGAGAGTATGGATTATGATCAGAGATTAAGGGAGCTAGGGTTTTACTCTTTGGAGAGAAGGAGGATGAGAGGAGAAATGATAGAGCTATACAAGATATTAAGAGGAATTGACAGAGTGGACAGCCAGCGCCTCTTCCCCAGGGCACCACTGCTCAGTACAAGAGGACATGGCTTTAAGTTAAGGGGAGGGAAGTTCAAGGGGGATATTAGAGGAAGGTTTTTCACTCAGAGAGTGGTTGGTGCGTGGAATGCACTGCCTGAGTCATTGGTGGAGGCAGACACACTAGTGAAGTTTAAGAGACTACTAGATAGGTATATGGAGGAATTTAAGGTGGGGGGTTATATGCGATGCAGGGTTTGAGGGTCAGCACAATATTGTGGGCCGAAGGGCCTGTAATGTGCTGTATTATTCTATGTTCTATGTTCATAATCACATTATGTACTTGAGATGCCACCTTGAATGATCACTGGATTTGTAATCCAAGGTCCTTCTGTTCCTCAACCTCTATGTTTCTCATGTCCTTTCCTCATTAATCCTCCCAAAACGCATCCACTCGCCCTATCCCGGCTTAACATTTATAATGTATTTCATCAACACTTCAGTATCACCCCTTGGACAAAGACTAACTTTCACACTATCCGTACTATACACTATTTCTCCCTTTTTTGTATTCTCCACAAATTTACTGATCTTGCTTCTGAAATCAGAATCTAAACTATTCAAGAATATTTAAAAGAGCCAAGACTCCACCATCTATTCTTGGACAACACCGCTTGTAACAGGCATCCAACCTTCCCTTGCCTTTGTTGCCAGCCCAATGTGGAATCGTTTGCCAAATTGCCCTGGTCCATGTCTGTGTGGGACCTTGTCAGAGGCGTCTATGAAGTGCATGTAAAACATACATTGATTGCACTGTCTATATCATAGACTTGGCTTCCTCTTCAAGAATTTCGATTCAGATTTCTCAGACATGATCAGCTATTGACACAGCCAGCTTAGCTGTCTCTGATTAGACCTTGTCACTGCAACATATTATTAATCCTGTCCCTCGAAGTTCAGTCTTTTAAGATCCCTACCACTCATAGATCTATTTTTGCCAGTCTTTTCCCTGGTACTCCAACTGCTACCTTCCAGGAGCCTCACATGTATACCGCGAAAATTTACAATACCTTACTTTAAGATCCAGCAATCTCTCACTTTGCTTGCCACAAAAGCCTAGGATAGATCCGGCGATTTTTGACTTTTAAAGCCGCTATGGCTTCAAACGCGTGTTCTTAATTTATTGAGATTTACACCAAAAGTTCACCTTTCCCTTCACTGATGCCTCCATCTACAAGGTGCACTACCTTTGTGAATTCTGATGAAGCGTACTCATTTAACACCATTCCAATAACTTCCAGCTCCAAACACAGATTCGTCCGTTGCTGGTAATGGGCTCTAATATTTCCTTGGATGATATTTCGCCCTTAATACACTTTTAGGTGGCTTGCAGATAAACTCCTATCTGCTTGACATTGATATTTTGTGACTTTAATTAATCTGCCTTTTAAGCATCACCTGCCTTTTTGATACCAGGAAGGGCTTCGATAGTCTTTAACTTTCTATACATAACATGCGTTTCATTTTTTTTAATCTTTGTCCATCCTCAAAAACCTTGTCGCACATAGCTCTCTGAGATTATGACATCTTCCTTTTATCCTTACAAAAGCATGTTGGCCCTGAGTTTTTCCTATTTCTTCCATACACATAGGGGCTTACCGGCAAGGGGCTGTTCCCATTGAACTCTATCCTGCTCCTGTCTAATATTAACGAACATGGATTTGCCCAGCGTAAGAGGTTTATTTCTGGTTCATGCGAACATTTATATTCCATACCCACTTGAAATATGTGGAGTCACGGCTACTATTCCAAAACCGCTCCCCAGCTGACACTTTTTCAGACTGACGAGCCAGAAGCAGGCGAATCTGTGGAATTCTTTGTCACAGAGGGCTATACAGACCAATATTTAAAGCACAGGTTGATAGGATCTTAATTAGCAAGGAAATCAAAGGTTACGGGGAGAAGACAGGAGAATGGGAGCGAGAGGGAAAATACATTTTCCATGAAACTGCTGAGATATTTATGGTTTTCTCACAAACTTCATTCACTTAGATACGGTCCAGTAGCATTCCTTCCCTCATAGGTAACTTAATTGAAAACCTCTCTTGTCGGATCTTAAAGATCCGACCTGAGCCTTTTATGATGAACATTAAGCATTGGAGAACTTCGAGGATGCAAAACTGGTGAATCCTCTACATCCTCTCCAGCGCAATCGCTTCCCTGCTCCAATTAACGTCCTGGCTCCAATTTTAACAGACGACTCAAATTTTGGTTTGATTAATGTGTTACACAGTTTGAATATACCCACTTCCTTGCTCTTAGATTCTAATCCGCAGCAACTGAAGACAAATATTTGGTATGTTTGTTTCACCAAATTGTCTCCAAGTCTGCTTTGCTACTACTGTTCATTATATCTGTTCCCGAGCTTCCAAAACTTCAACTCAGATTTCTCAGATTTAAACTTCATCTGCCCTTGTTCTGACCACCTTTAGGTGTGGCACGGTAGCGTAGCGGTTATGGCAACGCTTTACTAAGCCAACTGTAAGGCTATGGTTCAATCCCCGTCACTGCCTGTAAGTGGTAAGTACGAGAACGCGTGGATTTCCTCCGAGTGCTCCGATTTCCTCCCACATTCTAAAGACGTGAAAATTAACTCGTAATTGAAAGAGACTGATGCCGTGCTGTATCTCTAAATTAAACTGAATTAACCTCATCAGTCGCTCTGCAGCTCAAACCTAATCTCCGCACTTCCAACAGCATCACAAATTCCCGTCAAACTCCCGTCTCAATTATATCCTCTACGTACCCTCTGGTCCCCAGCAAAACGCCACCATATACAGTCCTAAGCCCGGCTACGAAAGGAGTAGGGTTGGGCAAGGGGTTCGTAACCCCATCCTGTAAAACTTCAGTGCTACAGTAACACAAACAGAAGCTCCCTGGGAGAAGAAAGACGTTCGAATATGGGCTACACACTGGGACAATTTGAAAGTGGCCCTGGACAGGGGACTATGGCGAGCTGTTTGTAGCTCCTATGCACAGTAGGGGTCATGGACTTTTAAAAAGGGTACCGGGATCAGCAGAAATGTTGAACTTGTTTCGTCGGGTTACCTGTGACCACTAGATTGGATCCATTGCCGAACTCGCCAAAGAGCTGGTGTGCGCAGAAGTAGATCCCGGAATCATTTTGCTGGACGTTTGTAATCTCCAGGGAGTAAGTGGCCGATTTTGCGTCCACTTTCCCCGAGAACCTCCCCTTTGCTTCCATGTATGTGCCCACCCTATGCACGAACTGCAGATGCCTTTGGTCGCTCCGTTTATACCAGTTTATAAAAGCAAGCGCAACGGTGTTCCGGCTACAATTCAGGATGGCTCGACCTCCGACATGGACGGTCTGAATCGGCGGAGACTGGAACAAGGCGGCCTGAGACACAGAAACTGAGAGAAGGAAGATTTGATCACAGAGTGGTCCTCTCACTGATAACACGTCGACTTCAACACCGCCCCATCTTTTTACGAATTGAGACTTTGGAACACAGAAAGAGCAGCAAGCTCAGTCTCTACAGTTAATTGTATTACCGGCTGCTCTGCTCTCATAATTGTATCTAAATCCCCTTCTTAAAACTCCATTGGAAATCCTTCCAGTTACTTCATTCCCTGGTGGGGTGGGAATTAATTTACCGCACCTTCTCTCCAGAGTAATCTACCTTCCTAATTCTACCTTCTACTTTCTCTGATTATCGGTATCGATGGTTAACAAAAATATCGACATAGAATATAGAACAGTACAGCAGAGTAATGGGCCCTTTTGTGCCGAGCCAATTAAATTAATAATCAAGTGACCATCTAATCTCTTCTGTCGACACAACGTCCACTTTCCTCGCATCAATCCGCCTATCTAAACGTATTTCAAAAGTCCCTAATGTGTCTGCCTCTATCACCTCCCCAGCGTATTCCAGGCACCACCATTATCTGCCCTTCACACCTCCTTCGAAACTACACCATTTCAACTTAAATGCATGCCCTCCGGTATTAGAATCCACTTATTTATTTTACCAAATCCCTTCGGTGTAATTAGCGATCAGCATTCCCTCTAAACCAGCTGCCCAAGCTCTTCTCTTCTCGAAACTCAGGTCGCTCACCTTGCACTAAGTAAGAGAGCGCGAAGACCGCGCAGCATCTCATTGTTCGTCACCGAGTTAAACTCCGGGTCTTAATCGCAGACGCGTGTTCATCGGTTTGTAAAGTTGGCGCAAGGGAGGGGGCGAGATCCTTTGTAATTGATGAGAATCAAACGTAATGCTTATTAGTAAATGTTTGGTTGTATTGGAAAAAGGTAGAGGCGTTCTGCGGGTTTCCTGTTTACGCGGGGCCAGGTACACGCAGATGGAACGCGGTTTGCAAACACATAAAAAATATACACGCTTACTCGCGTTAGTCAGACCACACTCGAAGCATTCTACATAGTGTTAACTCTGGTGTGTGAGACTATAGACAGGACTCTGGTTAGGTTTATCATGAAGGCCTAATTAGGACAGGAAGTCTACCTCCAGAGAAGTACATACAGTTGGCTGTGCGGCTACTATCTCGGGGTTAATTTTAAATCTAGAAGTGTTTGATGAAGTGGTTTGGCGATGTTTCCATGCGGCGATGGTTGTGTTGGAGGCGGGCGAGGACGTTTCTAACATGGTTCACGCCTTCTGTGTTCCCAAGTTGTTTAATACACAACGGAGTGTTTTTCTAATCGATGTTACAAAGTTGAAAAGGCACCGACCAATATTTACACAGAAAGCTCCCACAAACCGGCCACGTAATGGTGTCTGGTCTGGATTGACAGATATTGGCTCCAGGGACGGCAAGGTGTCACTTTCTCTTGTTTTCAGTGGAGTGGTAATGAACAGACCGGCTTCAGTTTAACTTCTCGCCTGAAGACCGCACAGTGGGCAGCGCGGCTCGTTTTCACTCGGGATTCCTTCTGGATATTTCCGCAGAAGCTGAATTTAAACAGGAGTTTGGTAGGCAGGTTAAGGAGGAGAGGGATGAAGTTAAAAATTGAGGAGGGTGGAGGGAGGAGGCTGGCATGGTGTACTCTGACACCAGTGGGAATTGTACTGATGTGATGAAACGATCTCTCTGTAATGGACGTGAAAGAAGGATTTTTTCACTGTTCCTCGGTACAATAATAAACCAATTATACTGAGTGTTTGATTGTACTAAGTGGTTCTATTATCTTGGTCTAAAATCACATCATATACACACATAAACACATGCATAAACACACACACACACGCACGCACATATTCGTGATAGAGGTTTGTGACAAGTGGTGTCCCTCAAGGATCGGTGTAGGGACCTGATAAAGGAGCAAAATATGGGTATTATCCATTATTCCTTTCCACAGCTGTTGTCTAGCCTGCTGAGTTCGTCCAGTATTTTGTGTCTGTTGCTCTGCTCATGGTCCGGTTCGCGAAATCGGCATTCCGTTGAGACTGCTGATTCTTGTTTGGGCTGGCCTCATAAATAGCTTCAGGATTCAGCCACTGGTTGGTGGATTGTTCCTGTCCTAACCCCCTGACTGTATCCCTTCTGCCTGGAGCCTTGTCTCACCTCGCCTTGTATCTGCCTGGAACCTCGCCCTGTTTGGAACTGTCTGTGTCCACGCCTTCGCTAGGTAGGTCCGGCCATGTAGCCGGTACCTAGCGTTTGGAACTGTCTCGTTGTGTTCAGCGCTCTGTGTAATGAGTCCCAGCCCTACGTCCTGTGTCCAAGGAGAGGTCCCGGCTCGGTGTTCCATGTCCCTGTCTCACCGTCGGCTCTGTGTTTCCGTCATGTCCATGTGCCTCGCCCAGCACAGCAGTACCTTGCCCAGCCCAGTGCTGGGGTTTCCTTGTCCTGTGCTGAGGTTCCCTTGTCCCGTCCAGGAGTCTCACGTCAAGTACTGTGCCTCTCCTCGTCCTGTTGCCACGTCTTGTCCTCGCCGGGTTCTGGAGTCCGGGCCTGAGTCAAAACCCAGGTTCTGGGTCCTTGTCCAGTCTCTGGCTTGGAGTCCAAGCCCGGGCTCCTAGTCCTGGTTCCCTATCCCAGTCAGCTCCAAGCCCAGGCCCGGTGTCCTTGTCTCGCCCGGGGCCGGTGTCATGTCCAGTGTTCTTTCTTCCCCATTTTCCTTGCTTCCTTCTCACGCCTAGTCCTGTTCCAGGTAGTTCAGGGTTTGTGTCTTGCTTTTGGGTCCACTCCCAACGCCCCCATTATGATATTTTCAGCATCTCTAGAACCTCTTGTGTTTATGCAAGTGGCGTTTAAGTGTCTGTTAGACAAAAATATCAATATGACAGGACATGGATCACGTTCAAGTAAACAAGAAATAGTTTCATTTGTCACAGTGTTCGGCAAAATACATCGTGGGACGAAGGGCATGTTCCTGTGTTTTTCCTATGCTATGATTACTAAATATTTCCAGAGTTTTTGGGCTTTAGTTCCTGTCACAACGTCTTCCAGCACAAAGGTCCTTTGTCCCCCGTTTTGAATCTTTGTTTACTGGGACTCGATCTCCAGAAACATTCCTGCCTTTTTCTCGGAAGCAGCAGTGATATCATAGACTCACACAGCTCTCAAAGCGGCCCTTCTGCCCAATGTCCGTCCCATCTGGACGCTTTTGGCCCATAGACCGCTAACCCTGTCCTATCTTTCTGATTTTCCAGTTAGCTTATAAACGTGGTTAATGTACGCGCCTCGACCTCAGTATCTGGCAGCTCCTTTCAAATATACACCACCCTTTGCATGAAAAACAGCACCTGATTTTCCTCTTAAATCTTTCGCATCTGATCTTAAACCTTTGTCCTCTTATTAGCCTTAAAGACCTCCGCACGGTGGCTTTAACATCTGGCATCATGAAAAGCTCCGGCAGCCTCTTAATGGCTTGTATCCACTCCAGCTTTCTGGACAACCTACACCCGCTGCAATTCACCTACGGCCGAACAGGTCTATGGCGGACGCTATTACCAGAGCCAGAAGAAACTACAGAGAATTGTGAACGGAGCTCAGCATACCACGGAAACCAGCCTCAGTAAGCCATTACGAAAGACCCCACCCACCCCGGACATGCTCCCCTAAAGGGCAGAAATACAAAAGCCATGAAAACACGTACCACCGGGTCCAAGGGCAGCTTCTGTCCACTGTTGTGAGTCTCTTGTCCGGAGCTCTTGTATGGATGGAATTCTGGCCTTACAATCTACCTGGATATTATTTGCAATTCATTGTTTACCCGCACTGCACTTTCTCTGTAGCTGTTGTACTTTATTCTACGTTGTTACTGTACCTCGAACTACCTCCGTGCATTGTGTTGTGATTTGATCTGTCTATAGAGTACACAGCTGAAGCTTTGCACTATATCTTGGTACATATCACCATAATAAACTAATACTAATGCCAATATTTTAGTAACACCTTTATTTAGTTTAATAGCGTCATATTAACGTGGGAAACTGGGGGCCGTATATTTCGGGGACAGTCTGTCTTCATTGGTAGCACAGATAAAGGGTCTTTCCACTGTCCACTTCCCTCCACAGCTACTGCATGACCCGCTGAGTTCCTCCAGTTCCTTTCTGAGTTGCTTCGGATCTCTCTTCAGTCGCAAGCTGGGCGATTGTTTTAGGTCGTTGTCCCTTGGCAGGAGGCCATCCGCCGGAGTATGAGGGACCAGACGAAAGAGAACCCTGCCCCTTTAATGGGAAGGGGAGGTTTCCCGGAGTGGCAGCACGGTACTGTTGAATCGGGCTGGAATTCAGACTGAGTGGACAGACCCTTTAAAATTCTGACGACCGGATTTCTAAAGAAGTGCTGGTTGCTCCCTGAAACTGCAGCAGTCAATCCTGTCGTTTGCAGCGGCTGGGCTAGAGGAGGGACACTGCCCCTTTAAGCGGCTGCTTTCTTTTCCGGCAGCTCCGAGGAAAACAAGGGGCCCCGTCTTTACATTTCCTCCAATCAGCCCAGTTCCAGAAGGCGGCGACTGATTCCCAGTGACACAGACGCGGTGAGCGGGCAGTTGGCCTCTTTGATCCGTAAAGCCGTTCTCAACAGGCAGCATGAAACGCCGCGATTCCCGCGGGACGAGTAGTCCCGAATAGGAGGAGGTGACTCGCCGTTCTGCAGACTGGTGAGACCCCGCTGAGCCCTTTTCAGACCGTTTCACTGAAGTGTACGACTCAACGGGAACGTCTAACCGCTGTAACTATTTGCGCGAAAAAGAAACTGACTGTACGGGTGCAATGTGTTCCTTTTCCCTGCGAAAAAAAAAATTATTTTAAATTTCCAGTAAGGATTTCGCCGTTAGTAACCTGCTACTTTCAAACTTTACCCCAAGTGGAACAGGAGATAAAGTTCTTGTAGTGACAGGCGTTAGAAGGTATGAGGGCAGAAATGGTTGAGGTTTGTCAGAAGGGGCGTGGCGGGAGGGGATGGGGAGATCCGATGGTTTCGGAGGTAGGAGCACGAGGTCGTCCTGATGGCAGTGGGATGGGAATGATTGGAGCAGGCTATCGGAGGGGTGGTCCAGATGATCAGATGAAGCCAAGAGAGTGCCATGTGATCAGATCTGTTCCTGAGAGTTACCAGGCCCGGCTGCTGCCGCGAAGACGCGAGTTCGATTTCCCTCTGGCCAACTGTGGATTTAAAACTTACTGAAATAAATAAATCCGAACACGTTTAAAACTAGTATCCATGGTTGCCTCGCGTAGATCGCACCTAATTTACTGATGAATCGGGATTAAATCTGACATCCTTGTTTCATCTAGACTGTCAGCTCGGACCCAGAAAGATATCACTGGTGTTCAAATGTCCCCACGAAATTAACTCAGTCCCAGTATATCAGGATCAATGGGCTGGTGCATTTCAGGTTGCACGGGTACGTGCTAAGTGACACACTGAAGTTGGAGCAGTTACCACAAGGTCTTGGAAAGGGAGGACCACAGTGTAGGGTTCTGCCGCTACTGGAGAGACGGCCCGGATTGGATGAGCAAGCCCCTCACTTTTTCAGTAGTACACCACCCCCAGGGGCCACATAAGTGCCCACAGCCCACAGGAATGAGATAGAACAGTACTTAAAACATTGATTAGGAATGTAAGAATGAAAAGGTATTGGACGGTTTATCCTTGTATTTTTTATTTACGGGTAAAGTTTATTTTGATAAAAATAATATTCGCCTAATCAACCAGCAGCCTTTGATAAGTTGTAGGCATGCAGTGAGTTGTACTTAAATATCCAGATCTAACACATGGAGTCACTGGGGCACAATGCACGGAGGATAAGAAATAAGGTGGATGATCTTGTTGCAGATCGTCAGGTATGATGTTGTGGCCATCAGTGAATTTTTGGCTTAAAGATTGCTATAGTTGGGAGCCCAATGTTCAAGGTTACACGTGTATCGGGAGGATAGGAAAGTAGGCAGAGGATGTGGCGTGGTTTTGCTTGTAAAAAATGGCATCAAATCAGGAGAAAGATGTGGCATAGGATCAGAAGGTGTTGAATCCTTATGGGATGTATTAAGTAACTGTAAGGGCGAAAGGACCCTAATGGCAGTTATATACAAGGCCCCTCAACAGTAGCTTGGATGTGGACCACAAATTACAAGGAGAAATCGAAAATGCGTGTCAAAAGTAATAACAGTGAGAGATTTCAACATGCACGTCAATTGGGAAAATCAAGTTGGTAATGGATCTCAAGAGAGAGAGTTTGTTGTACGCATACGAGATGGCGGTTTAGAGCAGTGTGCCGTTGAATCGTCGAAGTAATCAGCTTTCCTGGATTGGGTATTATGTAATGAACTGGAGGTGATAAGGGAGCTTAAGGTATAGAAATCCTTAGAAGACGGTGATTACAATATGATTGAATTCAACTTAAAATTTGATAGGTAGAAAGTAAGGTCTGATGTGACGCTATTTCAGTGGTATAAAGGGAATTTCAATGGTATGAGAGAAGAGTTGACAGAAGTAAGTTGGAAGGAAATGCTGGCAGGGATGCCAGCAGAGCAGAAATGGGTCAGATTCTGGGAAAATGAGGAAGTTGTAGGACAGATGTATGCCAACAACAAGGAAACAGTCAAATGGAAAAAATAGTACAACCGTGGATGACAAGGGAAGTCAAAACTAATGTAAAAGTAAAAGAGAGAGCATATAACAAAGCAAACGTACGTGGGAGCACAGAGGATTGGAAATCTTTTAAAAACCTACAGAGAGCAACTAAAAGAATCTTTAGGAGGGTATTGATGAAATACGAATAAGCAAGCTAGCAAACAATATCAAAGTGGGTAGTAAAAGTTTTTTTCAAGTATGTAAAAGAAGAAAGAGATGAAAGTGGATATAGGACCCATGGGAAAATGCGGCTGGAGAAAGAATAGTAGATGAACGAAATGAGTATTTTGCATCAGTCTTCACTGTGGAAGACACTAGCAGTGTGCTCGCTGTTGAGGGGTGTGGTGAAGAGAAGTGAGTGCAGTTACTATTACAAATGAGAAGGTACTCAAAATGTTGAAAGACCTAAGAGTAAATAAGTAACCCGGGCTGGATGAACTGCACCCGAGGGTTCTGAAAGAAGTAACAGTAGATACTGTGGAGGCATTAGAAATAATCTTTCAACACTCATTGAAGTCTGGCATGCTGCCAAATAACTGGAACATTGCAAACGTCACTCCACTCTTTAAGAAAGGAGGAAGGCAGCAGAAAGGAAGTGATAGGCTAGTTAGCCTGACCTCAGTAGTTGAGAAGATGTTGGAGTCGATTGTTAAGGATTATGTTATGGAGTACTTGGTAACATGGAACAAGATAGCACAAAGTCGGCATGATTTCCTTAACGAAAAATCTTGCCTAACGAGCCTGTTGGAATTCTTTAAGGAAATTACAAGTAGGATAGATAAAGGGGCTGCAGTGGATCTTGTATATTTGGATTTTCAGAAGGCCTTTGACAAGGTGCCATGCATAAGGCTGCTTGCCAAATTAAGAGCCCATGGTATTACTGGATCTCTCAAGATCCAGCGTTGCTTGATGCCATATCCTAACTCTGCTCTATAATCGTTGATGGAGACATGTGTATGAGTATGCGTGATTTACTGTTTGGAACTTCACGCTTTCGTCCTTTGTTCTAACCTATCTCTGCTGTAAATTCCGCAGGGCAGCAATGGAGCTGAGGAAGACGAGGTGAGGTGAGGCACCCGACAACTACGGTGATCCTCTGTCACAGGTTCTGTGTATGGACACAGATCTCCAAGATGTTAACTGTTAAGTTGCCCCACTTATTAAGCAATCACCAAGTTCCCAAAGTAAGTCTAAGGTTACGGGTATCTGTTGTAAAAAATCCCGTATACAGGGAGTTAAGCCACTCACTGATTTCAGTGCGTCAAACAAAGTAGATCAAAGCAAGGATTAGATTTTGTGAGGCCTGTAAGGCTAAAGATCAAGTGCTGGTAAATGGGATGAGTGTAGATGGATATTGTATGGTGGGCATACACATTGTGGGCCGAAGGGCCGGTTTCTGTGTTCCCTGACTTCAAAACAATAATCTGTATTCAATTTATTTCTTCTGCCAAACCTGTCCACATGTCTTTGGATACATTTTTAGTTCAACTGTTAAATTGCTATATCAATGTTGCCCGTTTATTTTTTGCCAATTCACGTTTTAGATTCTGGCGCTCACCACCTGGAGTGTCCTCACAGCAGATTTCCAAAGTCAGTCTGCTAGAGACTCGCAGAAAGTTTGTCAGCAAGTCACTAGATAACCTTCGCCCCATGTCTCTTTGCCTCTCTGTCTGTCTGTCTGTCTGTCTGTCTGTCTCTCTCTCTCTCTCTCTCTCTGTCTCTCTCTCTCTCTGTCATACACACATATGCACACGTATTTGCTCACAACCACACACGTTCACCAGACATTAATACATAACACTTCAGTTGAGATTAACAACGAAAAAACACTAAACACAGAAAGAGATATCACAGATAGTTCTAATCCTGAGCATATTTCAGTGGTCTGTGTCTGCCACGTTCCACTGACCAGCCTTCAGTCTGAAGGGCGTTAGTTCGGTCAACTTTGAGATTTTAAGTCTCAGTCTTGAACTATTGGGGTTAAGCTGTACTGGGGGAAGGGAACGCCGTGGAAGATACTGAGGGAGCGTCACACCATGGCTGCGGAGAGGAAGGAGTGCTGCACTAAGGGACTTGCGAAGTTTGTCTTTATTTTAGAATCTTTCTCCCATCAGCCTATTCGAGGGGATAGATTGAGCAATGGTGGTAAGCCAAAACTTTGGACGCCATACTTATCTTCCAGTCATCACTAGAATACTTACGAAGAGTCACGTTGCTATCTGTGGGATCGTGCTGTGCATAAATTAGCCAATCCTATGTAGAGCGCTTCCTGGGCTGTGGGGAGCTTCGGGGATTTCCAGCTTAGGGGTTCATGGGGAACTTTTGCACTGCCATAACTTTGTTTTCTCTGCGCTGCCACCCAACCCGCCTCCCCAGGTTTTCCGAGAGGATGGAATTGTGGGCGGCTACCGTAACCCACAGAGCTCAGCCAAGGACTGCCTCCTCAGCACCTTCCAAATGACGAACGAGACGCTCAACATCTGGACCCATTTCCTCCCCACTTGGTACGTGTTGGAGCCAAACATGGTAGCCGGGGGAGATGTCGCGGGCAGCAACAGCTCAGAGGCTCAATGGCCCCTCTGCTCCATGTTAGCGTTCTCTTCTCCTTCCCTGCTTCATCCCTCTGGCGATAAATAGATTCGCAAGTTTTGAGGAAAACCCAACCTGTTTGAAAAGCAGCCGGTCGGGTTGATGAATGTCTGAGGTTTCTGTACAAAGTGGGAAAGTGTTAGGTGTGAAAAGCAATGTGTTATTGAACCGGAAGAGCTTGGAACTTTACTCCCTGCAGTGCAGGAGAATGAGGGGAGATTTGATAGACTTACTCAAAATGGCGAGGGGTTTGGATACGGTCAATGCAAGTAGGCTTTTCCCCCTGAAGTTAGGTGAGTCTGGAACTGGAGGTTATGGGTCAAGGATGAAAGATGAAATTCCTAAGGGGAAGCTGAGGGGGAGCTTCTCCACTCAGAGGGCGGTGAGAGTCTGGAATGCGATGACAGCGGAAGTGGTGAACGTGGGTTTGATTTTAAGATGCAAGAGAGGATTGGATAACTACGTACATGGATAAGAGGGGTGTGGAGGGTTGTTACCTCGATGCAGTTCGATGAGCAGAATGATAATTCACAAACACAAGAAAGTCTACAGATGCTGGAAATCCAAAGCAACACACACAAAATGCTGGAAGAACTCAACAGGTCAGTCAACATCTCTGGAAATGTCCTGGACTGATGAAGGGTCTCGGCCAGAATGATCGATTCCTTCCTCTTTCCATGGATACTACCTAACTTGCTGAGGGCATCCAACATTTTGCGTATGTTTTAAAAGAATAATGCGGCGCGGATTAGATGAACTGAATGCCCTGTTTCAGTGCTGTTGTGCTCTATGGACTGAGAACATGAACAAAATGTGCAGGTACAGGTACAGGTACAGCAGTGATCAGGAATTCTAACAGGAGGCCTTCCTGTAAAGGAAGGCCTATGTTTATAAAAGGATGAAAGTTCAAATGAAGTAGTGGAGGATACCTCAGAAATATATTTAAGACAAGGTTGGATAGATTTTTGTACAGTAGAGGAATTAAAGGCTATGGGGAAAAGGCAGGTAAATGGAGATAAGACCATGGTCGGATCAGCCATGATTTTATTGAATGGTGGAGCAGGCTCGATAGGCCAGGTGGCTGACTCCTGCTCCTATTCCTTATGGTATGCTACACACATACACACACACACACACACACACACACACACACACACACACACACACACACACACACACACACACACACACACACAGGTCAAAGGGCTCAGGGAGAGGTTTACAACGGTAGGATGAGATTATACTGAGGTTAGAGAGGTTATACTGGGATCGAGGTGTGTTCCAGAGTTCGAGGATGTCATGCAGGGAAGCGGGGGTGAGACAGGTCAGAGTGGAGTAAACAGATATCAGAGGAAGTCACACAGGTCGTAGGAGGGAACAAGGTCGTGAGGAGTGACACGGTCGTGGGATACAGGTGTGAAGGGAGGTTACACGATTTGGAGGGGGGGGTTACTTAAGTTAGTGGACCCAAGTTCCACAATGGGCCTGAAAACGTCAGAGAGAATTTTGAATGTTTTCTAGGTTGGTGGAAGAAAGACTTCCCAGAGAATCACGGTGATTTCAACAGTATGGTGACTCTGAACTGGAGAGCGGAGGTTGGTGTAAAGGCGGGGGAACACAGGGGAGCGATGGACATGGAGGACGGGAGAAAAACAGAAGGGAGAGACACCGGCATAGGGCATACATCACGGGATTGTGGCTAACTTTACATTGCTAAGCACAGCCCATTCCCATGGTTTTGCTAAGAGACGCATAGGCAGAAGCCGCTCTAGAGGGTGAAATGTCGGCTCGATCTTTCCCCTACAGATACGGGTTGACCTGCTGAGTATCCCGGCGTTCCCTGCCTTGATTCGGTGAAGGGTGCGGGGTTGTGGGTGAGTGGGAATCGTCCTTTGGTACCTAGGGACGGTGCGTTCAGCCGAGTCCCCTTTCCTGTCCCGCCAGCCCACGTTGACCTCTAATCCTTGTCTCTGGCAGGTACTTCCTGTGGCGGCTGCTGGTGCTATGGCACTCTGTGGACTTCTACAACGAGCCGTATGCCTGGCCCCTTCTCGTCTACCTGTGCGTCAGCTGCCTCTACCCTTTCACCTCCAGCTGCGCCCACACCTTCAGCACCATGTCTGTTCACGCACGGCACGTATGTTACTTCTTCGACTATGGAGCCCTCAGCCTATACAGCCTGGGTACGTCCTTATCACCCATCTCCCTCTGTACTGTATGACACCTTAGCATGGGAGCTAGCGTGATGTTTCACAGCGCCAGCGAACGGGGTTCACTCCCCGCTGTCTGTAAGGACTTCGTACGTTCCCCCCGTGACCACGTGAGTCTCTACTGGTTGCTCCGACCTCCTCCCACATTCCAACGATGCACGGGCTCTGGTTAATAAATTGTCTACTTCATCTGCGCTCTCATTGTGGTTAGTTCTTTCGCCACATGATAGAAAGGGTATAGAAGGATAGAAAGGGAGCATACCAGGGGTGGTGGTGGATGCCATTATTAAGGACATTTGAAGGATATGTAGGAGGGACGGGGTAGATTGACCTTGGAGTAGATTAAAAGGTCGGCCCAACATCGTAGTCCGAAGGACTGACTGAACTGTTCTATGTTCTAAATCCCCCTTTGGACCTGTGGATATCGTGTGTTCCTCCCCCAGGGACACCCCGGCACAAACTACTTATTGATATCGTCACATGTAAGCAAGATACAGTTAAAATATTGCCTTGCATATTGTTCGCATAGAATAGATTGTTATAGAGGGCATTGATCTAGATTCGGTCACACAATAGCAGAATAAAGTGTAAGGGTTACTGAAAGAGAGCAGTACAGGTAAACGATAAAGTGCCAGATCAGAACGAGTTAGATTGTGCGGTCAAGAGTCCATCTTATCGTACAAGAGCTCCATTAAACAGTCTTATAACAGTTGAACACACACAAAATTCTGGTAGAACTCAGGTCTGGTAGCAACTATGGAAAGAAATAAACAGTCAACGTTTCAGGCCGAGACCTTTCATGAGCACAGAAAAGGGTCTCTGCCCGAAATGTTAACCCTTTATTTTGTGCGTGTTACTCTAGAACTCCAACATCTGCAGAGTCTCTCATATCTTATAACAGGGGGATACAAGCTGTCCTTGAGCCTAGCGGTATGTCCTTTCAGGCGGCTGGCAGATGTACTTTTGCATACGACCCTGACAACATTTTCGGGGAAGTAAGGACGTGAACCCCACCCTCCTTCACGCAAAGTCCCTCTGTCCATCAACACAGCTCAGGCTAATGAAAGGTCTCAGCGACTAAGTATGTACTGCTTCACTCTCCTCTGCCGCTGTCTGACCTGCTGAGCTTTTCCAGCATTAAATCTGACGAATAACAGGGAGCTGAGGGGGTAGGGAAGGTGGAGCAAAGACTGGAGAGAGTACACATGATCTTACTGAATGGGGCAGCAATCTCCAATGGGCAGAGCGGCCTCCCCCTGCTTCTGACTCTCACCCATTTCTGTCCCTGCGCCCTTCTGTACACCGATTACAGAAAGTCGAGTAGGGTTCACGGGAATTGTCCTGGGAATGAAAGAGTTAGCGTACGAGGAGCATTTTATGGCTCTGCGCCTGAACTAGCTTAAGTTTAGTAGAATGGGGGGGGGGGGGTGCTGGGGAGGACTTCAATGAAACCTGACAAATATTGTAAGACCTTAAATGAATGGACGTGGGAAGCATGTTTCCTATAGTGGGGGGAGTACAGAACAGGGGGTCACAGCCTCAGAATACAAGAACCTTCGCTGAGAACAGAGATCAGGAGGAACATATTTAGCCAGAGGGTAGTGAATGTGTGGAATCCATAGCCATAGAAGGCCGTGGAGGCCAGGTCATTGGTAATGAGGTTGATATGTTCTTGATTAGTCAGGGTGTCTAAGGTTACTGGGAGAAGGCAGGAGAATGGGATTGAGAAAAATGATAAATCGTCAATGATAGGATGGTGGAACAGACTCGATGGGCTGAATGACCCAATTCCGCTCTATGTATTATGGTTTTATAATCTGTCCAGGCTATCGGGCCCCACCCTTGTCATCTACCCATGGATGAAGTTATATAGAGGGTAAGAATGGGATGATTTGGCCGCTGAGTGCGGGGCTGAGAAAGTCGTGCTGGGGCAGAGTTTCAGATTTACAGTATGGATCATTCGTATCTCTTCTGAGGCAAGTATGACTAGTAGAAAAGGGACGGGCTCCACGTGGACTCAAGGAGGACCAATATCCTTGCGAGCATGTTTGGGTGAGTTCTTGGGGAGGGTTTAAATTAATTTGGTGGTGGATGGGCCCCGTTTACAAGTAAAGGCAGTGTGTAGTGAGACGTCAGGAAGGATGAGGAGGTGATAGAAAAAAATTGCAGTCAGTAAGAGGATTTGCAGTGAAAAAGAGGGGGGGAAATCGGAAGAGGAGTTGGATGCAGGACTGAGGGTGTTATATTTGAATGCACCCAGTATACCGATTATGCACATTAATACGAGGCTGAGAGCATGGTGCAGGAAGGAAGGGTTCAGGTTTTTGGATAATTGGTCTTTGTTCCAGGGCTATTGGGATCTGTTTCGAAGGGACGGTCTACATCTGAACCGGAGGGGTACTAACATTCTTGCAGGAGTGTTTGCCAGTGCTGCTCGGGGGGGTTTAAACTAGACGTGCAGGGGGCAGGGATCCAGATCCAGAGGGTTGGTCAGAAGGAGCATGGGGTTAAATGTGTAGAAGGTTTGGGTGATCTTGAGAAGGTCATCAAAATTCAGGGTGCAATTAGCCCGATGGAAGTTCAAGGAGCTGGGTTAGGTACAGTAGACAGTGTTTTAAGCAAAGAGAGGAGGAATGGGCTAAGAATTCTACACTTGAATGCGCGTAGTGTCAGAAATAAGACAGATGAGCTTGAAGCTCAGATGAAAATGGGGAACTACGATATTGTTGGGATAACGGAGACATGGCTGCAAGGGGATCAGGCCTGGGAATTGAGTGTACCAGGGTATACGTGCTATCGTAGAGACAGAAATATGGGAAGAGGGGGTGGGGTGGCCCTGTTGGTGAGGAATGAGATTCAGTCCTTAGCAAGAGGTGACTTGGGAACAGGGGAAGTAGAGTCTGTGTGGATTGAGCTGAGGAACAGTAAGGGTAAAAAGACCCTAATGGGTGTTGTGTACAGGCCCCCAAACAGTAGCGTGGATATTGGGTACAAGTTGATTAGGGAGTTAACATTGGCATGTGCTAAAGGTAATGCAGTCGTTATGGGAGATTTCAACATGCAGGTGAACTGGGAGAATCAGGTAGGTGCTGGACCCCAGGATAGGGAGTTTGTGGAGTGTCTAAGGGATGTATTTTTGGAACAGCTTGTGCTTGAGCCAACCAGGAACGAGGCTATTTTGGACTTGGTGATGTGTAATGAACAAGAATTGATAAGTGATCTTGAAGTAAAGGAGCCATTAGGAAGTAGTGATCATAGCATGATAAGTTTTTATCTACAATTTCAGAGGGATAAGGGCAGATCAGAGGTGTCAGTGTTGCAATTAAATAAAGGAGACTACGGAGCCATGAGGGAAGAGCTGGCCAAAGTTAAATGGGCGGATGCCTTGGGAGGAAAGACAGTGGATCAGCAGTGGCAGATATTCTTGGGCATAATACAAAAGATGTAAAAGCAGTTCATTCCAATGAGAAGGAAGGATTCAAAGAGGGGGAAGGGGCCACAGTGGTTGACAAAGGAAGTCAGAGATTGTATAGCATTAAAGAAAAAGAAATATGACAGGGCTAAGATGAGTGGGAATACAGATGATTGGGAAAGTCTTAACTAAAAAAGCAATACGGAGAGAAAAAATCAGGTATGAGCTCAGTCTAGCCAGGAATATAAAAGGGGATAGCAAAAGCTTTTTTAGCTATGTGAAGAGAAAGAAGATAGTTAAGAACAATGTTGGCTCCTTAAAGAATGAATTGGGAGAAATTGTTATGGGAAACAGGGAAATGGCAACAGAATTTAATGCGTACTTTAGATCTGTCTTCACCAGGGAGGACACAAGCAATCTCCCAGATGTATGGATGGGCCAGGGTCATAAGATATCAGAGGAATTGAGACAGATTGACATTAGGAAAGAATCTGTGATGAGTAGACTGGTAGGACTGAAGGCTAATAAATCCCCGGGTCCAGATGGTCTGCATCCAAGGGTTCTAAAAGAGGTGGCTCAGGAAATTGCGGATGCATTGGTAATCATTTTCCAATGCTCCTTACATTCAGGATCAGTTCCTGAAGATTGGAGAGTGGTTAATGTTATCCCACTTTTCAAGAAGGGAGGGAAGGAGAAAACGAAGAACTATCGCCCTATTAGCCTGACGTCAGTCGTGGGGAAGATGCTTGAGTCCATTATTAAGGACGAAATAGTGGCACATCTAGATGGCAGAAATAGGATTAGGCCGAGCCAGCATGGATTTACCAAGGGAAAATCATGCTTGACTAATCTGTTGGAGTTTTTTGAGGGTGTAACAAGGATGTTAGACGAGGGTAAGCCAGTGGATGTTGTGTACCTAGATTTTCAGAAGGCATTCGATAAGGTGCCACATAGGAGATTGGTGAGTAAAATCAGAGTTCATGGCATTGGGGGCAGGGTTTCAACATGGATAGAAAACTGGTTGGCAGATAGAAAGCAAAGGGTAGCAGTGAATGGGTGTTTCTCGGACTGGCTGGAGGTGACTAGTGGGGTACCACAGGGCTCTGTATTGGGACCACAGCTCTTTACGATTTATGTCAATGATTTAGATGAGGGCATTGAAAACTATATCAGCAAGTTTGCTGACGTTACTAAACTGGGTGGCAGTGTGACATGCGAAGAGGACGTTAGGAGAATACAGGGAGACTTGGATAGGCTGGGTGAGTGGGCAGATACTTGGCAGATGTCATTCAATGTGAATAAATGTGAAGTTATCCACTTTGGAAGCAGGAACAAGAGGGCAGAGTATTGTCTGAACGGTGTAGAGTTAGGTAAGGGAGAAATGCAAAGAGACCTAGGAGTCCTAGTTCACCAGTCAATGAAGGTGAATGAGCAAGTGCAACAGGCAGTGAAGAGGGCAAATGGAATGTTGGCCTTTGTTACAAGGGGAATTGAATACAAGAGCAAGGATGTCCTTTTGCATTTGTACAGGGCCCTGGTGAGACCTGGAATATTGTGTACAGTTTTGGTCTCCAGATTTAAGGAAGGACATTCTGGCAATTGAGGAAGTGCAGTGTAGATTCACTAGGTTGATTCCTGGGATGGCAGGGCTGACTTCCGCAGAGAGATTGGAGAGATTGGGCTTGTACACGCTGGAATTGAGGAGATTGAGAGGGGATCTGATTGACACGTTTAAGATAATTAAAGGATTTGATAGGATTGAGGCAGGAAATATGTTCCAGATGTTAGGAGAGTCCAGTACCAGAGGGCATGGATTGAGAATAAGAGGTCAGTTATTTAAAACAGAGTTGAGGAAAGGCTTCTTCTCCCAGAGAGTTGTGGAGGTGTGGAATGCACTGCCTCGGAAGACGGTGGAGGCCAATTCTCTGGATGCTTTCAAGAATGAGCTAGATAGATATCTGATGGATAGGGGAATCAAGGGATATGTGGACAAGGACAGGGACTGGGTATTGATAGTGAATGATCAGCCATGATCTCAGAATGGCGGTGCAGACTCGAGGGGCCGAATGGTCTACTTCTGCACCTATTGTCTATAAAGTAGATGATCTGGCAGCGGAGCTGGAGATTTACAGGTATGACGTTGTGGGCATCATTGAGTCGAGACTGAAAGAAGATGGAATTGGGACACGCCTGAAGAGAGGATTGGTAAGCTAGGTAGAACACCGAAAAGCAGGACGTCCTTAGAAAGGGGTGATATAAAATGGGAATACCTGTGGGTAGAGTTAAAACGCTGGAAGGGTAAAATGAACCTCATGGGAGTTATAGACAGGCCTCCGAACAGTAGCCAGGATGTAGGCTACAAATTACCGAAGGTAGAAAAGGCATATCAAAAAGGCAATGATACAAATACCATGGTACAAATATCTTGGGGTAGTTCAATATGCAGGTTAATCCCAAGGGAGGGAAATTGTAGAATGCCAACAAGATGGTGTTTTAGAACGACTTGTGGTTGAGCGATTCTGGGCTTAATTAACCAGATCAGATAAGAGAGCTTAAGGTAAAGAAATCATTAGGAGGCCGTGGTCATAATATGATAGAATTCACCCTGCAATTTGAGAGGGAGAACCTCAAGTCAGATGTATCAGTATTGCAGTAATTCAATAACGGGAATTAGGCATGAGAGAGGAGCTGGCCAAACCTGGTTGAAAGTCAAGGAATGACAGCGGAACAACAATGCCTGGACTTTCTGGGAACAATTCGGAAGGCACAGGATAGATACATCCCAAATAAGTATTCTAATGGCAGGATGACACAACTTTGGCTGACAAGGGAAATCAAAGTCAGCATAAAAGCAAAAGAGAAGATATATAATATAACAAGTGCTATTTGGAAGTTAGAGGATTGGGAAGCTTTTAAAAAAAAACAACAGAAAAAAAGCTAAAACAAGCTTTTAGAGGAATGAGTAAGCTAAAAATTTCAAAGCGTACTATACACCGAAAGTTTTTCAGACATATAAAGAGTAAAGTAAAAGTGAGAGTGGGCACTGGTGAGCTGGAAAATTACGCTGGAGAGGTAGTAATGGGTACAAGGAAATTGCGGACGAACTGAATAAGCATTTTACATCAGTCTTCACTATGGAAGACACGAACAGAATGGCGGAAGGTCCAGAGTGTCGTGGGCCAGAGGTGAGGATGGTTGCCATTACTACGGAGAAGTTGCTTCGAAAAATTAAAGGTCTGAAGGTAAATAAGTCATCTGGACTACACCCCAATATTCTGAAAGAGGTAGCTGAAGAGATTGTGGAGACATCAGTAATGATCTTTCAAGAATCGTCAGATTCTGGAATGGTTTCAGATGACTGGAAAATTGCAAATCCTCTTCAAGAAGGGAGAAAGGCAGAAGAAAGGAAACTCTAGGTCAGTTAGCCTATGCTCAGTGGTTGGGAAGACGCTGGAGTCTACTGTTAAGGATGTGGTTTCGAGGTACTTGAAGGTTTATGATAAAGCAGGCCAGGTCGGAATGGTTTACTTGAGGAAAAATCTTGTCTAACCAATCTGTTGGAATGACCAGCAGCGATAGATAAAGGAGATCGGTGGATGTTGTGTACTGGATTTTCAGAAGGTGCCAGACACAGGGACAACAGGGAGAACAGTCAAAAATCCGAGGTACAAAGAGGCTTGGGAGTCCTCGTGCAGGATCTCCAAAAGTGAATTTGAAGATTGAGTCGGTGGTGAGGAATGCAAATGCAATTTTTGCATTCGTTTCGGAAGGACTAGCATAATAAGAAAGGAAGGCATATGAATGCCCTAGTAGACGAGATGAAAGAGAATTCTGAAGGATTCTGCAGATACGTTAAGAGCAAAAGGATTGTAAGGGACAAAACTGGTCCTCAGGAAGATCAGCATGGTAATCTATGTGTGGAGCCGAAAAAAAGTGGGTGAGTTCGTAAGAGATTTCTTGCTTCTGTATTTACTCAGGAGATGAACACAGAGTCTATAAAATGAGACAAAGCGGCATCTACTTCAAGGACCCTATACAGATTTCAGAGGGATAGGTGTTTCCTGTCCAGAGGCATATTATGGTTGATAAATCTCCAAGCCTGACAAGGTGTTCCACTTAACTAAGAAAGGACGTGCTGACATTGGAGAGGTTTCAGCGGCGGTTCACAAGTATGTTTCGGGGGATGAACAGCTTATCAAATGCCGTGAGCCCTGCCGTCCTCTGTGTCGTGCCGTGGACAGCTGGCTTCTGGGTTTATGAAGCACCTGTATTTACTAATTGTGGTCTTACGAGAGTCGTTAAGCCCTTATGCTTCCGTTTATTCTTGTCACGCTAATTATGACTGGCGTTTACTATGGCACTTTTTCGTTTATTGGGATTACAATACAGATTCCCGTTTAACACTCGTCATGGGGTCCTTGTGTTGAGAATTATTTGCCTTGCGGTGTCGCCCACTCATGTCACCGATGCCCTGTTGAAATTCGGATGTATAACCCCTTGGTTCCGTCTCTGCATCCGAGTCTTCCATTCCTCCGTACCTGAGTTCAGTTATTGCCAGCGCTCACCACGACATCACGTGAGGATCGATTGATGGCTCTGGACCTGTGCTCGCTGGAATTTAGAAAATAGAGGTGTGATTTCATTGAAACTTATAAAATGCTCAAAGGACTGTACAGAATAGACGTGGAGAGGATGCTTCCTATGGTGGGAGAGTCTAGGACCAGAGGGCACAGCCTCAGAATAGAGGTATGTCCTTTTAGAACGGAGATGAGGAGGAATTTCTTTAAGTAGAAGGTGCTGAATATGTGGAATACATTGTCACAGGCGTCTGTGTAGTCCAGGTCATTGGGTGTACTTAAGGTGGAAGCTGATGGATTCATGATAAGTCAAGGTGTGCGCGAAAAGTTACAGGGAGAATGCGGTAGAATGTTGAGAGGGAAGTGGATCAGCCATGACGAAATGTCGAAATAGACTTGATGGTCTGATGGCCTAATTCTGCTCTTCTGTCTTATGATCTTATGGTCTCTTCCCCATTCACCGTGCCTCTCCATCTTTCTCGCAACCCCTTCCTCCCCCTCTCCCTTAACTCTATCATTCTTTTTCGCTCCCCCTCCATCTATGTCACTCTCCTTTCCTCTCTCTCTCCCTTTCCGTACCTGACTATCTCTGTCCTTTCTCTCTCCCTTCCCAGCCCACTCTGTATTCTTCTCTCTCTCACTCCCACCCTACGCCGCCATTCCCCCCCTCACTGTCCCCCCCTTCTCCCATGTATGTCCCTCCCTCACTCTCTCCCTTACCCTCCTCCATCTTTCTCGCATCCCCTCTCCCCCCCCACTTCAGATCTGTCATAGTCTCTCTCTCTCTCTCTCTCTCTCTCTCTCTCTCTCTCTCTCTCTCTCTCTCTCTCTCTCTCTCTCTCTCTCTCTCTCTCTCTCTCTCTCTCTCTCTCTCTCTCCCTGCTATCTCTGTTTTTCTCTCTTCACGCCATCTGATTATGGCCTCACACACCTTCCTCTATCTCTGTTGCTCAGTCTCTCCTCCCTCTTTGTCCTTCTTTCTCTACTCCCCCTCACTGTCTTTCTCTGTTGCTTTCTCTCCTCACCTTGCATCTCTGTAATTCTCCCTTTCCTCCTCCCCAGTCTCAATGTCTCTATATGCCCTCTGTCTATGTGTCCTTTCTCTGTCTCTCTCCCTCTCCCTCGCTCTCTCTCTCTCTCTCTCGTCTCTCTCTCTCTCTCTCTCTCTCTCTCTCTCTCTCTCTCTCTCTCTCTCTCTCTCTCTCTCTCTCTCTCTCTCTCTCTCTCTCTCTCTCTCTCTCTCTCTCTCGCTGTCTTGCTCGCTCCCTCCTCCCTCTCCCCTCCATCAATAATAATTCCATACTTCCTCGTTCCTGGCTCCATTACCGAGTTGCTTCCCGCGTGCTGTTCTGTTGCAGGGGCTCTGACTGCTGAGAGAGGCAGGCATTGTCTCGGCTAATAAAAGCCCGATTCACAGCGCTGTTATTGAGCGCAGGGCTGAATAAATTAGCAGTCTACAAGATAACTGTGCCTCCCACTCAGTAACGCTCACGGGATGAGGTCTTTAGAACATTTTCGAGTCAAACCAGAAGAATGTTTCATGAAGAGATCTGTTTTTCCACCAACTTTTCATCCTCTGCCAGTTAACAGAGACGTTCAAAACTGAGACAGATTTAGCAATGGTACAGTGTCCGTTACTCTGTAGATACTGGAACAGCTCAGGTCAAAATGAAATTAGCAGTGGTGATAAGCCAGTACAGCAAACATTAACGAGACTGTGAGGCAATAAATCCACAAGACCTGATGCCTGTTGTTTAGGGGATTGAAGGGTGTTGCTAAGGTGATGATCTATTTAATTAGTAATACTGCACAGTAATAGGACCTTCCGGCCCAGCATTTTTGCGCCGCCCAGTTACACCCATGTGACCAATTGACCTGCTAACCCGTACGTCTTTTGAATGAAGGGGGAAACCGGAGCACCCGCAGAAGTCATGGGGAGAAAGAATAAGCTCCTTACAGACACCGGCAGGAACTGAACTCCAGTCTTAGAGATGTCGTTGTAAAGCGTTAACACTAACCGCTACACTGGTTGCTGAGACCATAACTGATTTTCCTGAGACCAAAAAACATAGGAGCAGAATTGGGCCATAGAGCTAATCGAGTCTTCTCCTTGTCCACTCTGTCTCGGGCTTTCAGTATCGGATAAGTTTCAATAAGCTCCGCCCTCATTTTTCTAAACTCCAGTGAATACAAACCCAGGGCATTCAAGCGCTCCTGATACGTTTAACCCGTTCACTCCTGGAACCATTCTCGTAACCCTCTCTAATGCCAGGACATCAATATTCAACATGTTTGAATGATTAGCACTGACTGCGAAATTTATTTAATAAAGGAGTGGGAGAAGGAACGAGGAATTACTGTTCAGTTAGCCTGACCCGGCTACTCTGGAGCTGTGAAACCACTTCAGTGGGCAGCGTGACTACAGTGGACAATGGCTGGGGACTGTAGACCGAACACAACAAAGAGCCAGTAACCTCCGTAACACTACTACCACTACCACACCTACCCTTATATGGCCTGTTCTGACACCATGTCCTTCGATATGGTTAACTGTTTTAAAAACTCGTTTTATTTCAATGTAAAGTAGGTTTGTGTGCTCTCTGACTGCCAAACTGTAATCTCCTCCTTACGCCTTTCTTTGTCTGTTTGTCTGTCTGTCTGCCTCTTTCTCTATCTGTCTATCTATCTATCTATCTATCTATCTATCTATCTATCTATCTTTCTCTCACTCTCTCCCTTTCTTTCTTTTTCTCTGTGTCTCTCTGTTTCTCCTCTCTCTCTCTCTCTCTCTCTCTCTCTCTCTCTCTCTCTCTCTCTGCCTCTATTTCTCAGCCTCTATCTCTCAAAGGTCGAAGCAATTTGTTTTGTCAAGATACATATGTCACCTAATGCTACCCTTAAAATCATTTTCTTGCAGCATTCATAGTAGAGAAAATCAATCTCATAGTAGTGTCTGGTGCTTTTCTGTCTCTACCTCTCTGTCTCTCTGTCTCTCTGTCTCTCTCTCTCTCTCTCTCTCTCTCCGTCTATCTGTCTCCGTGTCTGTTTCTCAGTATATCTGTGTCTCTGTTCCTCAGTATATCTGTGTCTCTGTGTCTCTGTCTCTGTCTCTCTCTGTCTCTCAGCCAGTCTGTGTCACGATCTGTCGGTTTCTCTAGGTCTCTATGTCTCTGTGTCTCTGTCTCTCTCTGACTCTCTGTGTCTCTGTGTCTCCGTCTCTCTCTCTCCCTCTGACTCTCTGTGTCTCTGTGTCTCTGTCTCTCAGCCAGTCTGTGTCACCATCTGTCAGTCTCTCTAGGTCTCTATCACTTTGTATCTCTGTGTCTCTGCTTCTTTCTGACTCTCTGTGTCTCTGTCTGTCTCTCTCTGACTCTCTGTGTCTCTGTGTCTCCGTCTCTCTCCCTCTCTCTCTCTCTCTCTCTCTCTCTCTCTCTCTCTCTGACTCTCTGTGTTTCTGTCTCTCTGTCTGTCTCTCTCTGACTCTCTGTGTCTCTGTCTGTCTCTCTGACTCTCTGTCTCTCTGTGTCTCTGTCTGTCTCTCTGACTCTCTGTCTCTCTGTCTCTGTCTCTCTCTGTCTCTATGTGTCTCTGTGTCTCCGTCTGTCTCTCTCTGTCTCTCTGTGTCTCTGTGTCTCCGTCTCTCTCCCTCTCTCTCTCGCTCTCTCCCTCTCTCGCTCTCTCTCTCTCTCTGACTCTCTGTGTTTCTGTCTCTCCGTCTGTCTCTCTCTGACTCTCTGTGTCTCTGTCTGTCTCTCTGACTCTGTCTCTGTCTCTGTCTCTCTGTGTCTCTGTGTCTCCATCTGTCTCTCTCTGACTCTCTGTGTCTCTGTCTCTCCCTCTCTCTGTGTACACTGATGTTCGCCTTCTATATGACAATGTGTTCTTGCTATCTACCAACACTCTTCTTCTCTCTCCATTTCAAAGGCTGTGCTATCACCTACCGGGCCTACGTAATGGCAGACAGTTGGGTTAATAATGTCCTCCATTCCTGCTTCGTCCCGGTCGCTGCCTTCAACTCCCTGGTTTGCACAACACTCTCCTGTTACTCCAGGTAGGCCCAGTTACCATGGCGATGCTGTTAAATTGGTAAATTGATTTATTATTGTCACACACTGAGCATTTTCTTTGTTTGCATGCCTTCCATCTGGTTCTCATCATGGGAACCAGACCTCAATCCCAGATCACCGTCCCCCTGCATCGATTCCCTCACTTCCCTGCTTAGAATTTATCTGCCCTGAGCTCCCTGAATGTGGCAGCACAGGTTGATAGGGTGATTAAGAAGGCCTATGGCATGCTTGCTTTTATTAGTCCAGGCGCTGAGTTCAAAAGTCAGTAAGTTATGTTGCAACTTTATAAAACGCTAGTTAGGCCGATTCCGGAGTATTGCGTACAGTTCTAGTCTCCCATTATAGGAAGCTTGTGGAGGCTTTGGCAATGGTGCTGAAAAGTTTTGCCAGAATGCTGCCTGAATTAGAGGGCATGTGTTATAACGAGAGGCTCGATAAACTTGGGTTGTTTACTCTTCAGCGGTGGAAGCTGAGGAGAGATCCGACAGAGGTTTATAAGATTATGATAGGCACAGATAGAATAGAGAGCCAGTATTTTTCTTTACTCAGTGATGAAATGTCTAATACCAGAGGGCATGGATTTAAGGTGAGAGGGGATAACTTAAAAGGAGATGTCAGGGGCAAGTTGTTTTTGACAAAGCGAGTGGTGGGTGCCTGGAATCCGTTTCTTAGGGTGCTGGTTGAGTCATATTTATCCAGTAGGCTTTTAAATACGCACATTCATGTGAGGAAAATGGAGGAATATGAACACTGTGTGGCCAGAAGGGAGTAGTTTAGTTGGCCATTTGATTACGAATTTAATTGGTTCGACACAACATTGTGGACTGTAGGGACTCTTCCTGCGCTGTACTGTTCCATGTTCTATGTTCTATGAGTGTGGGTTTGCGTCTCAGGTTCCTGGAGGTCGAGCAGCCCAGACTCAGTAAGACCTTCCGGCTCACAGCTTTCACCTACCCCTTTCTGTTCGACAACCTGCCGCTCTTCCACAGGGTAAGAGGACCTCTATGAACGGGTGGAGGGAGAGGGAGGGGAAGACCAACACTGGCACACCCAAGTAACACGCACAAAATACTGGAGGAAGCCAGCAGACCAGTCAGCACCTATGGAGGGGAATAGACAGTCGACGCTTCGGGCCAAGGCTCTTCACCAGGACTGGAAAAGAAGGGCCAGTTAACGGAATAAGAAGGTGGGAGGAGGGGAGCAGCACAAGCTGGTTTGAGGATTGGCGAGGGGTGAGGTTTGGGAGGAGGTGGGATGTGGTGTAATTTGGAGGAATGATGGGTGGCGAGGTTTGCTGGATGTGGGGAAGGGAGAGATTTGTGTGGGAGGACGGGAACGGGTGAGGTGGGGTGAGTTTTGGAGGGCTGATGCCCCGGTGATGTCCTGGGAGGAAGTGATGCCCGGTGAGGTTTGGGTATGGTGTTTCAGTGACCATTTGGGAAGACATCGGTGAGACCCGCCCAATGGGCAGCCGAGAACCTGCGTTCCATCACTTGGACTGGCCTTGATTTGAACCGTGTGAATGAGTAGCTGAGGGTCAGCCTAGAATCGATAGTCCGAAGGGGCTATTTCTACGATGTAAGATTCTACGTGGACAACCTCCCACACCTCATTCAGGGATTTAACCTTCCTGGGAAGGCTGGGTTGGGTTCTAAAGTGGAATGCTAACCTCACAATCCTTCTCACTCACCCCTCCCCTCACAGCTCTTCCTCTGCTGGGGTGAGGACTGCAGCCACAACACTTCGGTGCCAACACACTACTGCCACCTGCTGTTCGCTTTCCTCACCTTCTTCCTCTTCGCCTCCCACCTGCCCGAACGCCTGGCTCCTGGCTGCTTCGATTATATAGGTGAGTGTCCGGCAACGGAGGGCAGAGACAGAGTTGGAAACGGTGGTGTGGTGAGGGGTGGTGTGTGCAGGTCTATGGAGAGCTTGGTGTGGGGAGACTTCTCCACAAACTTCAGCCTTTCCGTTAACTGTAGCCGCCCTCCTAAATCACACGTCCCCTCAGTATGTGGGCATAGCGTCACAGACCTCAGTCCTCATCCCACACCGATCCTATTGCACTCTCCCCCACAAGCCTCGTGTGGGCTTCACCCGATTCTAACCCTCACCTACTCACCAGCGCAATTTACGCGGATTAACCCCGCCTGACCTGCATGTCTCTGCGACGTGAGACGTGTCGTAGTACCCTAGGGATACCAACGGGGTCGTGCACACACACTCACACACACGCGCGCGCACGCGCGCGCGGGCAAGCACAGAGAGCGAGCGAGAGACAGACGGAGAAGACAGAGAGACGGAAATCCAGATTGAACCCAAATTTCTGGGAGAACATCCTCAAAGATTCGCAGTGATAAAGTTGCTAGGCGAAGATTCCCCCCCCCCCCGCAACATCTAAAGCCCGCGTCCGGAGCCCCAGAAGCGGCTTCGGGGACCACCCTCTGACTTTCGAATGTGATAACTGTATTCTAACAGTGAGGTGTGATAACTGTATTCTAACAGTGAGGTGTGGTCACGTATCCTCAAGGGACATCTTTCCCATCCCAGGACGAATACAACTGGTCACTCTTTACCCACTGCAAGAGCAGACTTCCTTTCGTTAGGGTTAGGGCCCAAACCGTGTACAGTGCGGTTCTGCCCGTGTCCTATTGACAAGGTCTGCCCTTCCACCGACCCCCCACAACCCCCACCAATAACTCCTGGCAGACCATCAACAGCCTCCTCGCCCTGCCGTCGCTCAATGCCCTGCAGTGGGCTCTGGAGTCGTGGGTGAGGTGGTTCGGACTTCACTGTTGGCGTTTAACAGAACCGGCCTGATTACTCCAGTTAGAGTAACCCACCTCCTCGTTCTTTCCGCTTACACATATGGTCCAGGTCAACCATAGATGGTGCGTCTTTGCTGTCGAAGTCAATACGCAAACCAGTACACAAACCAGCGCACATACGGAGCGCAAGCCGTTTACCCATGCAGCAGGCTCCTCCACTCCCTACAGCTGATGGCTGCAAAGGGATCGGCAGAAACCTTTACAACTTGGCACCAGCTGTGCCAGTCAGCGTTGAAATCGACGTGGGACTGCCTTAAAGTCTCCATCTGCAGCATTTTCCTCGGAGTTTACTCACGAAGTTTTCCCATGAGAGGGTAGAGCTGCAAGGCAGCGGAGGTTTGAAATCAGAGTTCTCTTTCTCCTGGAAAGCAGTCAACCACAGCTGACGAACTCCATTTGCCCGAAACAACTTGTTTTCAGACGCCTTCCTTTGCCACTTCTACTGTCATTAGAAATAGCTCCACCGGGCTCAGTAGCTAAGCCTCCAGGGAAGACCAGGGGCTTGATTTGGTTGTCAGTAGCTATTTAAGACGCGGCACGTTTGGGAGTATTTAAGAGGTAGTGAGAGCTCATCTTCTTGCAGGAGTGTTTGCCAGTGCTGCTCGGGGGGGGGGGGGGTTTAAACTAGACGTGCAGGGGGCAGGGATCCAGATCCAGAGGGTTGGTCAGAAGGAGCATGGGGTTAAATGTGTAGAAGGTTTGGGTGATCTTGAGAAGGTCATCAAAATTCAGGGTGCAATTAGCCCGATGGAAGTTCAAGGAGCTGGGTTAGGTACAGTAGACAGTGTTTTAAGCAACGAGAGGAGGAATGGGCTAAGAATTCTATACTTAAATGCGCGTAGTGTCAGAAATAAGACAGATGAGCTTGAAGCTCAGATGAAAATGGGGAACTACGATATTGTTGGGATAACGGAGACATGGCTGCAAGGGGATCAGGCCTGGGAATTGAGTGTACCAGGGTATACGTGCTATCGTAGAGACAGAAATATGGGAAGAGGGGGTGGGGTGGCCCTGTTGGTGAGGAATGAGATTCAGTCCTTAGCAAGAGGTGACTTGGGAACAGGGGAAGTAGAGTCTGTGTGGATTGAGCTGAGGAACAGTAAGGGTAAAAAGACCCTAATGGGTGTTGTGTACAGGCCCCCAAACAGTAGCGTGGATATTGGGTACAAGTTGATTAGGGAGTTAACATTGGCATGTGCTAAAGGTAATGCAGTCGTTATGGGAGATTTCAACATGCAGGTGAACTGGGAGAATCAGGTAGGTGCTGGACCCCAGGATAGGGAGTTTGTGGAGTGTCTAAGGGATGTATTTTTGGAACAGCTTGTGCTTGAGCCAACCAGGAACGAGGCTATTTTGGACTTGGTGATGTGTAATGAACAGGAATTGATGTGATCTTGAAGTAAAGGAGCCATTAGGAAATAGTGATCATAACATGATAAGTTTTTATCTACAATTTCAGAGGGATAAGGGCAGATCAGAGGTGTCAGTGTTGCAATTAAATAAAGGAGACTACGGAGCTATGAGGGAAGAGCTGGCCAAAGTTAAATGGGCGGATGCCCTGGCAGGAAAGACAGTGGATCAGCAGTGGCAGATATTCTTGGGCATAATACAAAAGATGCAAAAGCAGTTCATTCCAATGAGAAGGAAGGATTCAAAGAGGGGGAAGGGGCCACAGTGGTTGACAAAGGAAGTCAGAGATTGTATAGCATTAAAGAAAAAGAAGTATGACAGGGCTAAGATGAGTGGGAATACAGATGATTGGGAAAGTTTTAAGGAGCAGCAGATCTTAACTAAAAAAGCAATACGGAGAGAAAAAATCAGGTATGAGCTCAGTCTAGCCAGGAAGATAAAAGGGGATAGCAAAAGCTTTTTTAGCTATGTGAAGAGAAAGAAGATAGTTAAGAACAATGTTGGCTCCTTGAAGAATGAATTGGGAGAAATTGTTATGGGAAACAGGGAAATGGCAATAGAATTTAATGCGTACTTTAGATCTGTCTTCACCAGGGAGGACACAAGCAATCTCCCAGATGTATGGATGGGCCAGGGTCATAAGATATCAGAGGAATTGAGACAGATTGACATTAGGAAAGAAACTGTGATGAGTAGACTGGTAGGACTGAAGGCTAATAAATCCCCGGGTCCAGATGGTCTGCATCCGAGGGTTCTAAAAGAGGTGGCTCAGGAAATTGCGGATGCATTGGTAATCATTTTCCAATGTTCCTTAGATTCAGGATCAGTTCCTGAAGGTTGGAGAGTGGCTAATGTTACCCCACTTTTCAAGAAGGGAGGGAAGGAGAAAACGGAGAACTACCGCCCTGTTAGCCTAACGTCAGTCGTGGGGAAGATGCTTGAGTCCATTATTAAGGACGAATTAGTGGCACATCTAGATGGCAGAAATAGGATTAGGCCGAGCCAGCATGGATTTACCAAGGGGAAATCATGCTTGACTAATCTGTTGGAGTTTTTTGAGGGTGTAACAAGGATGTTAGAGGAGGGTAAGCCAGTGGATGTTGTATACCTAGATTTTCAGAAGGCATTCGATAAGGTGCCACATAGGAGATTGGTGAGTAAAATCAGAGCTCATGGCATTGGGGGCAGGGTTTCAACATGGATAGAAAACTGCTTGGCAGATAGAAAGCAAAGGGTAGCAGTGAATAGGTGTTTCTCGGACTGGCTGGAGGTGACTAGTGGGGTACCACAGGGCTCTGTATTGGGACCACTGCTCTACGATTTATGTCAATGATTTAGATGAGGGCATTGAAAACTATATCAGCAAGTTTGCTGACGTTACTAAACTGGGTGGCAGTGTGACATGCGAAGAGGACGTTAGGAGAATACAGGGAGACTTGGATAGGCTGGGTGAGTGGGCAGATGTCATTCAATGTGAATAAATGTGAAGTTATCCACTTTGGAAGCAGGAACAAGAGGGCAGAGTATTGTCTGAACGGTGTAGAGTTAGGTAAGGGAGAAATGCAAAGAGACCTAGGAGTCCTAGTTCACCAGTCAATGAAGCAATGAGCAAGTGCAACAGGCAGTGAAGAGGGCAAATGGAATGTTGGCCTTTGTTACAAGGGGAATTGAATACAAGAGCAAGGATGTTCTTTTGCATTTGTACAGGGCCCTGGTGAGACCACACCTGGAATATTGTGTACAGTTTTGGTCTCCAGGTTTAAGGAAGGACATTCTGGCAATTGAGGAAGTGCAGTGTAGATTCACTAGGTTGATTCTTGGGATGGCAGGGCTGACTTACGCAGAGAGATTGGAGAGACTGGGCTTGTACACGCTGGAATTGAGGAGATTGAGAGGGGATCTGATTGAAACGTTTAAGATAATTAAAGGATTTGATAGGATTGAGGCAGGAAATATGTTCCAGATGTTAGGAGAGTCCAGTACCAGAGGGCATGGATTGAGAATAAGAGGTCAGTTATTTAAAACAGAGTTGAGGAAGAGCTTCTTCTCCCAGAGAGTTGTGGGGGTCTGGAATGCACTGCCTCGGAAGACGGTGGAGGCCAATTCTCTGGATGCTTTCAAGAAGGAGCTAGATAGATATCTGATGGATAGGGGAATCAAGGGATATGGGGACAAGGCAGGGACTGGGTATTGATAGTGAATGATCAGCCATGATCTCAGAATGGCGGTGCAGACTCGAGGGGCCGAATGGTCTACTTCTGCACCTATTGTCTATCCCCCACTACTCCCCATCCCGGGTATGATAACCTTAAAGGACCGTTTACACAACGGATTTTACATTGCTATGACCACTGAAAACTCGACACTTCCCCAAGCTCAGCACACAAAAGGAAGGACAATAATGAGAGAACGGACTGCGAGAAATTAGGAGACAGTTCCTGAGCTCGTGGCCCAGGCTGCTGGAGGCACGGCGGGGGAAACTGAGACAATATGGCATTACGGGGATAGGGGTGGGGTGTTGGGGCCATGGACTTTTACAGTAATAGGGAGAGGTGAGGTGGCCGGGAAGGAGTTACAGAGACGAAGAGGGGTGTAGGGGAAGTAAGAGGTTACAGAAAGGGGAAGGGTGTAAGGGAGAGAGGATGGTGCAGAGACAGGGAGGTGAGTAGTGGAGGGAGAATGGCACAGACATGGAGGCTTTAGGGTCCGAAGGGGGGTCACAGAGACGGGTTGGGAGAGCCAGAGGTCGTGGATTGCTTTGTTGACTCCGTTGTGAACTTACGTGCGAGTGTCGGCTGTAACAACACACCAAAGCCTCTCAAAACCGGAAGCCTTGACACACATTCAGATATCCTGGGGACTGTAATTGGGATCTCCGTGTACCCATGGTGACGGGCTGAATGGCCGCGAGGTCAACCGTGTTGTGCGCAAGGGAATACCTCCCTCACTTATCTATCTCTTCTTCTTCCCCTCCCACAGGTCACAGTCACCAGCTTTTCCATATCTGCGCGGTGGCCGGCACCCACTTCCAGCTGGAGGCCATCATCACCGACATGGGCTGCCGTCGGACCTGGCTGCTGGCCAACGCACCACTCCCCTCGTTGGCGGGGACCCTGGGGGTGACCTTGGCCGCCCTGCTCCTCAACCTTCTGGTCATCTCCTTTTTCATCGGACTGCTGGCTCTGGCGCCTGTTTCCTCCCCCTTTCTCCTCAGCGCCCTATCTGACCAGGTCAAGTCAAGGACCGACTAAGTTAAGAGCGGGGGTGGGGGAGGGTGGGCAGTGACCACACAACCTCCCACTTCTCCTTGGGATGGCATCATGGAGTTCGGCGGGATTTCAGCCCGACCGTGCAGTGATACGACAGGACAGGACAACGCTTTACAGCGCCTGCGATCCGATTTCAATTCCTGCCGCTGTCTGAAAGGAGTTTGTATGTTCTCTCTGTGATCGTGTGGGTTTTCTCCGGGTGCTCCTGTTTCCTGCCACATTCCAAGTTGGTGCTAGTGAGTTGTGGGCATGCTACGGGTTCGGTAAGCCTGTCGGCATCTGCACATTCTCAGACTGTGTTGGTCCCTGAAGCAATCGATGCATTTCACTGTATGTTTCGAAGTACAGTACATATGACACCCTTCCCTTGGACAACATCGGCGGCGTGGAGGGGGGAGACTTGCAGCGTGGACAACTGCCGGTCTTCCATAAAAAAACTAGCCCAGGTTTGTGCCCTGGAAACTATCCAAGGGTGCAAATCCATCGTCTATCGAGACTAACTGAGGCCTCCTCCACTGCACATGTGACAAACGTAGCTAATATTTTTCCTCCTCAATCTCCTACCCGGGGCATTGTCGGATGTCCAGGCATATTTAATTGCTTGCTTGCGAATGATTATTCTTATTGAAGCCAGTCAGCCACTGTGTAACGGGGGTTTGATAATGGACTTCAGACCTTCCTCAGAGATCAGCAAGCATTGTGGTACAGAGGTGGTATGTTCCAAATGAAGACAAAGATAACGATAAAGAATGCTCTGATTTTCATTCCCTTCACAGCTCCTCAACTAGTGAAGCAGTCCATTGCTGCATGTAGTAAGGTTTAGACAGCAGTCAAGACCAACCTTGTAAGTAGCATATAACATTTGTATCTCAAATATGCCAGACTATGCCCACCTCCAGCACAGTCTGAACCTGTGCTGGGAGCGGTCTACAAGTGACACCATAGTATGTCCACTACTTACTAACCCTAACCGAGAAAACCATAAGATATAGGAGCAGAAGTGGGCCATTCTGCTCCACCATTCAATCATGCCCTGATCCAATTCTTCCAGTCATCCCTACCCGCCTGCTTTCATCCCATACCCTTTTATACCCAGTATGGCTTTAGAATGCAAGAGGAAACCTCAGAACACGAGGAAAAGCACACGGTCATGGGAAGAACATACAAACTCCTTACAAGTAGCGATGGAAATTGAACCTCGGATCGCAAGCGCTGGAAAACTTTGCCCTAACCATTACAGTACAATACCGCTGAATGGTTAGGAACACGTTGGAAGTGCGGAGTGTTCTTTTTGCCTTGCACCTTATTTTGGAACGACTGTGTCAGAGTATGAAGAAGTTCCCCCTTCATAGACCCTACATTCCCCTTGGAGATGGGACGCCACGGTAGCGTAGCGGTTAGCACGGCACCATTACAGCTCGGGACGTCGGAGTTCGGAGTTCAATTCCAGAACCGTCTGTAAAGAATTTGTAAGTTCTCCGCGTGGGGTACTTCCAGCTGCTCCGGTTACTTCCGTACTCCAAAGAAGTGCCAATTAATAATTTAATTGGTCATCGTCAATTATTCGGTGATTGGGCTAGGTTTAAATAGGTGGGTTGCATGGTCTGACTCCGCCCATGACCCCTACAACACCACCACAGGGCAGATCTGAGCAGAACAACACACGCATAATGCTGGAAGAACCAAGCAGGTTAGACAGCATCTTTCTTAAATCCAAGTATTAAGTACTGGAGGAGACTGACCCAAAGGCAGAGCAGAAGCGACAATTAGGCGACTCCTCCTGGCTGGGTGGAGACTAGTAGTTGCCTGCCTGTTCTGGCCTGACAGAGTTTGAATGCTGTGTTGAAGTTATATAAGACGTTGCTAAGATGTCATTTCGAGTATTGTATGCAGTTCTGGACACGGACTAACAGGACAGGTATCAATAACATTGAAAGAGTGCCGAGAAATTTTTCAAGGATGGTGCCGGGTCTAGAAAACCTGAGTTTCATGAAAAGGGGTTTTATGACTCTGAGGAGGAGAATGAACAGTGGATGCTCGGGTACCTTCTCTTCCTGTTTACAAAAGTTTATTCAAATGTTTATTCAGATTTTTCCCAGGGTTGGGGAATTAAGAGTCAGAAGGTACAAGGGAAAAGATTTTAAGCGGACGTATTCACCCAGAGGGTGGTCAGTATATGGAACGAACTCCCGGAGGAAGCGGTTGAAGCAGATACAGCAGTGAAAAGCAGTTGGACAGGTTCGTGGATTGGAAAGGTTTAGAAATATAGGCGAAAGTAGGCAAATGGGGCTAGCTTAGATGGTCACTTTGGCTGGCATGAATAAGTGGGCCAAAGAGCCTGTTTCCATGTTATGCGACTAGATGGCTCTATGATCACACAGTGCGTGAGGTAATAAGAACCTGAGTCAGGGTTATTATAGAACCATAGAACATTACAGCACAGAAACAGGCCTTTTGGTTCTTCTTGGCTGTGCCGAACCATTTTTCTGCCTAGTCCCACTGACCTGCACCTGGACCATTTCCCTCCATATACTTCTCATCCACGTACCTGTCCAAGTTTTTCTTAAACGTTAAAAGTGAGCCCCGAACACTTCATCCGGCAGCTCATTCCACACTCCCGCCACTCTCTGTGAAGAAGCCACCCCTTAATGTTCCCTTTAAACTTTTCCCCTTCACCCTTAACCCATGTCCTCTGTTTTTTTTCTCCCCTCGCCTCAGTGGAAAAAACCTGCTTGCATTCACTCTATCTATACCCATCATAATTTTATACACCTCTGTCAAGTCTCCCCTCATTCTTCTACGCTCCAGGGGATAAAGTCCTAACCTATTCTACCTTTCTCTGTAACTCGGTTTATCAAGTCCTGGCAACATCGTTGTAAACCTTCTATGCAATCTTTCAACCTTATTAATATCCTTCCTGTAATTCGGTGACCAAAACTGCCCACAATACTCCAAATTCCGCCTCATCAATCTCATACACAACCTCACCATAACATTCCAACTATTATACTCAATACTTTGATTTATAAAGGCCAATGTACCAAAAGCTCTCTTTACTACCCTATCTACATGTGACGCCACTTTTAGGGAATTTTGTATCTGTATTCCTAGATCCCTCTGTTCTACTGCACTCCTCAGTGCCCTACCATTTACCTTGTATGTTCTACCTTTGTTTTTCCTTCCAAAGTGCAATACCTCGCATTTGTCTATATTAAACTCCATCTGCCATTTTTCAGCCCATTTTTCCAGCTGGTTCAGATTCCTCTGCAAGCTTTGAAAACCTTCCTCACTGTCCACTACACCTCCAATCTTTGTATCATCGGCAAATTTGCTGATCCAATTCACCACATTATTATCCAGATCATTGATAAAGATGACAAACAACAATGGACCCAGCACTGATCCCTGTGGCACACCACTAGTCACAGGCCTCCACTCAGTGAAGCAATCCTCCACTACCACTGACTTCTCCCATTGAGCCAATGTCTAATTCCAATTTACTACCTCACCATGAATACCTAGCGACTGAATCTTCCTAACTAACCTCCCATGTGGGACCTTGTCAAAGGCCTTGTAGACCATGTAGTCCATGTAGACAGCATCCACTGCCTTCCCATTATCTACTTTACTTGTAACCTCCTCGAAAAACTCTAATAGATTTGTTAAACATGACCTACCACGCACAAAGCCGTGTTGACTCTCCCTAATAAGTTCCTGTCTATTTAAATACTTGGAGATCCTATCTCTTAGTACTCCTTCCAATAATTCATGTACTACCAACGTCAAACCGACCGGCCTATAATTTCCTGGATTACTTTTAGAGCCTTTTTTAAACAACGGAACAACATGAGCTATCCTTCAATCCCCCGGCACCTCACCCGTAGTTGTCGACATTTTAAATATATCTGCCAGCGCCCCTGCAATTTCAACACTAGCCTCCTTGAAGGTCCGAGGGATTTATCCCCTGTCAGGTCCTGGGGATTTATCTACTCTGGTTTTCCTCAAGATTGCAGGCACCTCCTCCTCTTCAGTCTGTATGGGTTCCATGACATCACTATTTGTTTGCCTTATTTCCATTGACTCCATGCCAGTTTCCTTAGTAAATACAGACGCAAAAAAAACCATTTAAGTTCTCCCCATTTCTTTTGGTTCTGTACATAGCCGACCACTCTGATCTTCAAGAAGACCAATTTTATCCCTTACTATCCTTTTGCTTTTAATATACCTGCAGAAGCTCTTTGGATTATCCTTCACCTTGACTGCCAAAGCAACCTCATGTCTTCTTTTAGCCCTCCTGATTTCTTTCTTAAGTATTTTTTGCACTTTTTATACTCCTCAAGCACCTTATTTGCTACCTGTTTCCTATACATGTCATACATCTCTCTCTTCTTCTTTATCAGAGTTCCAATATCCCTACAAAAACAAGGTTCCATATTCTTATTCATTTTGCTTTTAATCCTGACAGGAACATACAAACTCTGCACTCTCAAAATTTCTCTTTTGAAGGCCTCCCGCTTACCAACGACATCCTTGCCAGAGAGCAACCTGTCCCACTCCACGCTTTTTAGATCCTTTCTCATTTCTTCACATTTGGCCTTTTTCGAGTTTATTTCTCAACCCGAGGACCAGATCTGTCTTTATTCATGATAAAATTGAAACTAATGGCGTTGTGATCACTGGAACCAAAGTGTTCCCCTACACATGCTTCCGTCACCTGTCCTAACTCGTTTCCTAATAACAAATCTAATATTGTATCCTCTTTAGTCGGTACCTCTATATATTGATTTAGAAAACTTTCCTGGGCTCATTTTACAAACTCTAACCGGTCTAGACCTTTAACAGTATTGGAGTCCAAATCAATATGTGGAAAATTAAAATCCCCTACTATCACAACTTTATGTTTCCTGCAGTTGTCTGCTATCTCTCTGCAAATTTGCTCCTCCAATTCTCGCTGACTATTGAGTGGTCTATAATACAACCCCATTAATGTGGTCATTCTTTTCCTGTTTCCCAGCTCCACCCATATGGCCTCGGTAGACAAGCCCTCTAATCTGTCCTGCCTGAACACTGTTGTAACATTTTCCCTGACGAGCAAAGCCACCCCCGCCCTTCATTCCTCTGCCTCTATCACGTCTGAAACATCGGAACCCTGGAACATTAAGCTACCAGTCCTGCCCCTCCTGTAGCTAAGTTTCTCTAACGGCTACAATGTCATAATTCCACGAGTAGTCAGTTAGGTAAGTGATGAAATGCTTTGCTTTGCGGCAGCAGAACAATGCAAGACTTTACTATATGTTACAATACGAAACATATAAACAATACATAGTGCAAAAAAGAGACAGAATTGTTTCCAAATGCTCTTCGGTTTATGGACTGTTCAGATATCTGATGGTGGAGGAAAAGCTGTTCCTAAAATGTCGGTTGTCCATTCCCCAGTCTGGATGAAGTACCTTCGTCTAAAACATCGAGTTTATTCCCCTCCATAGGTGCTACCTGGCCTGTTGAGTTCCTCCAGGGTTTGGTGTGTGTTGCTCTAGATTTCCAGCATCTGCAGAATCCCTTGAATTTCGTTTCTGAGCGGAACTGCGTTCCAGTTAAATTAGTCAATCCCTTAGCAGATTGTTATGCTCACAGTCTCCCAGTCGCCCGGAGCCGATGTCACAGGCGGAGAGGGCTGTGATTACGTATGTGTGCATCTATACTCCGTTCCTCATCCTTCCCCACTGTAACCTCCTACCTCTGCCTGGGTGCCTTATGAACTGTACAGTGCCTTCCTGTCTGAAGAAAAAAAAACATCTTAACTCTCATTTCTCCTCAATAACAAGTAGACCTCTCTCAAAACAATGCTGCTTATCCTCAGCGTTATCCGAGCTTTTAAACTGGATGTCTAGATGTTTTAACAGAGTATTTGTTAACTGCCTTCTAAAGCAATATTTGTATAGATGGTCTTTGTTCACAGATCAAAGTTTAAAGTAAATTTAATATCAAAGTACGGATATGTCACCTTGAGATTAATTTTCGTGCGAGCATTTGCAGTAGAACAAATACAAAAGAATCGATGAAAACTGCACACAAAGACTGACAACGAATGTGTAAAATAAGACAACCTGCAAATATTAAATATATAGACAGATAAATAACATTGAGAACAAGTTATGTGGGGGGGGGCTTTGAAAGTGAATCCAACGTTCAAAGTTCAAAGTAAAATTTATTATAAGAATACATGCACACCATCACATACAACCCTGAGATTCTTAATTTCCTGCAGGAATACTTAGCAAATCTATAGAACAGCAACTGTAAACAGGGTCAATGAACAACAATCTACGGACGGACATATAAATAAATAACAATAAATAATGAGAGCATGAAATAACAAGAAAAAGAATCCTTAAAGTGATATCATTGGTTGTGGGAACATTTGAAATAGAATGACTGTAGTTATTCTTTTTTGTTCAAGAGTCTGATGGTTTAGGATGAGTAACTTCTCTTCAACCGCTCTTAAGTCCATAGGTTGTGGAATCAATTCAGTATTGAAGTGAGTGAAGTTATCCACTCAGGATCAGGAGCCTGATGGTTGTAGGGTAATAACTGTTCCTGAACCTCGTGGTGTGTGACATAATGCCCCCGTACCTCCTTCCCGATGGCATCCAGGGTATTATGATAATAGTTTGGTCAGCTCTCACCTCGGCGCACCTGCAGAGAGCAGCACGGACCGATACAAATGTCGTATGGTGTAAAAATATTCAGTCGAAGAATTCTACTGAATTAGTACATTTACTCTTCTCTAAACGGGGAGAAAATCCAAAAATCTGAGATGCAAAGGGACTTGGGAGTCCTTGTGCAGAACACCCTGAAGGTTAATTTGCAGGTTGAGTCGGTGGTGAGGAAGGCAAATACAATGTTAGCATTCGTTTCAAGAACACTTAGACACAAGAGCAGGGATGTGATGCCGAGGCTTTGTAAGACACTGGTAAGGCCTCATCTTGAGTGGTGTGAACAGTTCTGAGCTCCTCATCTGAGAAAAGTTGTGCTGGCATTGGATAGGGTCCAGAGGAGGGTCACAAGGATGATTCCGGGAATGAAAGGGTTATCATACGAGCAACGCTGAGTGGCTCTGGCTCCGGACTTGCTGGAATTCAAAAGGATGAGGGGTGATCTCATTGAAACTTTTCGAATGTTGAAAGGCCTAGACAGAGTAGTTGTAGAAAGGATGTTTCCCCTGGTGGGGGAGTCCAGGACAAGAGGGCACAGCCTCAGGATAGAGAAGCGTCCATTTAAAACAAAAATGCGGAGAAATTTCTTTAGCCAGAAGGTGGTGAATTTGTGGAAGTTGTTACCACAGGTGGCTGTAGAGGCTAGGTCATTGGGTACAGAGATTGATAGGTTCTTGATCGGACACATCAAAGATTACGGGGAGAAAGCCAGGCAATAGGGTTGAAGAGAGGGAAAAGGATCAGCCGTGATTGAATGGCGGAGCAGATTCCATGGGTCAAATGGCCTAATTCTGCTGCTATGTCTTACGTTCTTATGATTGTTGAGAATTATACAGAGCGGCGGAGATCGATTCCCGACCTTTCTAAGTAAAAGGTTCACAAGCCATCGTGGTTGACATTAAAGTTTATTATGAGCTCTGACCTTACTTGGTACTTTTCACTTGCGATGGAGCCTTCAGTGACTGGATACATTGGAGAGGTTGGGGTGAATTATGGGTTAGAGGCTTCAAAGTCCTGATGGGGCAGGAGCATTAACTAGACCATAGGAACCGAATTATTCGGCCTATCGGATCTGCTCCATTGTTTGATCATGGCTGATTTATCATCACTTTCAACCCGATTTTTCTGCCTTATAGCGTCATAAGAAAAAAAGGAAGAATTAGTATGTAAGAGCAAAGGGCACACAAGGAAGATGATGGGGAAAACTAACTCGTGGGACGGAGGGAGAAGATAGATAAAAATTTAACTTGCATGGTGCACTATTATGACCTAGAATGTATTAGGAACTTCCATGGGAACTTGGAATAACGTGAAATAATGGGAAAGAACTCATCCATCTGGATGGATCTTCAAGAGGGATAGTAGGCAAAGATGTTGCCAGGACTGTTGTAGGAAAGGCGGATGGTTTACAAACAAAGGCAAGGTGTTGTGAGGGCAAAATTGCAGTCAATGGGATAAGTTGCATCGAAACAGGTGAATAAAATTGAAACAGATGAATACTGGAATGAAGGTATTATAACTGAATGCGCACAGGATAAGGAATAAAGTAGATGAGCTTCTAGCACAGTTACACATTGGCAGGTGTGATGTTGAAGACTCACTGAATCATAGCTGAAAGAAGATTAAAGTTGGCAGCCTAATATCCAAGATACACGTTTTGTCGCACGGACAGGCAAGAAGAACCTCAAAGTCCCCCCAGCTCCCCTCCCTCCCGCGCGTAAGCTGCAGCGGGCAACAAACCCCCCTCTCCCCACCGGCAAGAAAGCGAGCATCGGTACCGCCACCGAGCACTCAGTGAGCACAGCAATAGCAAAGATACAGACCTGCAGTTACCCCAGAGACTTCGCGTTTCATCCGACATTCGTCAGACCGCAGTTTCTTTCTCTCCTGTAATAAGGGAGATATAAAAAACAACTCGCTAGTTTACCATGTTAAAAGTCCGTCATGTCGCTTTTTTCGAGCTCTATGCCTGAAGATCGCAAAGATCCCGGGTCTTCGGGCCCACAACAGACATCCCGACTCCCGCGACAACACACGGGTCTCCTGCCGTGACACCGACCCTCGATCCGCCGGTCTCCAGAGCCCCGAGATCTTCCGCTTCCGAACAACAGCCAGTCCTAAAACACCGTGAACGAGTCCCATTCCCGCAAAACATAAGTCAGCGTATAACTCCAGGTCAGGTTCTTCAAACCTTGAAATGGAAGAATAAAGTTATTAAAGATGTAAATACAGCTGTTTCCGAAGATGTAAATAAAGGAGTCGCCGTTTAGCGCCATTTTGAATACGCTCTGCCTCCGCTGTGGATTATTGTGGGTAGAGCTAAGGAACTGTAAGGGTAAAAATGCCCTGATGGAGTTGTATACAGACCCCCAGACAGTAATAAGAATGTGGTCTACAAATTATAACGGGAAATACAAAATGAATATCAAAAGGGCAATGTTAAAATAGTCATGGCAAATTTTAATATACAGGTTGATTGGGAAAATCAGACTGGTGCGTCATTCCAGGAGGGATCATTTCTAGACTGTCCACCAGACAGCTTTTTAGAGTATCTCGTAGTTGATTGGGCGCTCTACAATGAACCACAATTGACTAGAGAGCTGAAGGTAAAGGAACCCTGAGGGGAAGTGATCGAGTCCACCCTGAAATTTGAGGAGAAGCTAACGTTAGGTGCATCGGTATTATAGTGGAGTAAAGGGAATTACAGAGTCATCAGAGTTGGCCGGAAATGATTGGAAAAGAACAATGGCTTGGATGCTGCAGAGCTTCTGGAAGCAATACAGAAGGAACCGGACTATATTCATCCCAAAGAGGAAGAAGCGTTCTGAAGGGAAAATGGCGCAACCGTGGCTTACAACAGAAGTCCAAGCTATCACTAAAGCCAAAGAGAGGGCATATAATAGAACAAAAACCAGTCTGAAGTTGGAGGATTCAGAAGCTTTTAAAAACCAACAGAAGGCAACTATAAAGTCATTAAGAAGGTAAAGTTGAAATATGAAAGTAAGCTAACCAATAATATTAAAGATGATACCAACTTTTTTCCGGTGCCGTCATCGTCGAGAATGGCAGCTTAAGTCACTAGCTCCTCCGGAAAAAAGCGTATTAAGCCCCGTTAACAAATCAAATATAATATTTTTCGAAAAATATTTGAACTGAAAAGAGGGCCAAGAATGGGGTAAAGGAATGGAAATTAAAGAAGCGACACTGCGGAGCCTGCGGCCGAGAGGAGTGCAGTGAGCGGCTCTCCGACCTACCGTGTGCTAACGAGGCGGCCGCTGAGCCTCGTTCAGGCGAAGCGGCGAATATGTTCCAAATCCTGAAAGAAACGATAGAGGTCCAGAAAAAAATAAAGCAGCAGCTCTGTGATATCAAGTCAGAGCTCGCCTACGTCAATCAAAAAACAGCGGCGGCCGAGACTCGAATTAAGAAGGTGGAAGATCGCGTTCAAAACGTGGAACGGATACTGAGCAAGACAATAAAAATATTACATCACCAAGAAGGTAAACTGCTTGACCTGGAGGGAACATCACGGCAGAAAAATATCAGAATCTACAACGTTCCCGAAGGAGCGGAGGGCTCGTCCATGACGGAGTTTGTCGGAAAGTTACTGCGGGACATGTTGGATCTTCCCCGGCTATGGAGCTGGAGGTCGAGAGAGCCCATCGCGCGTTATTCCCAAAACCTATCCAGGATAGAAAGCCACGCTCAATAATAATTAAATTCCTTCGGTACAGCACCAAGGAGAAGATTCTACGAAGGGCCTGGGGTAAGAAGACAGTGTTTTTAGACGATAAATTTCGACCAAAATTACCCGCCCCCACAACCCCGCGGTCCTCCAGAAACGCAAAAATACTCCGAAGTAAAGAGAGTACTAAGGCAAAATAAGATTAGATTTCAAACTCCGTACCCTGCTAAACTTCGAGTGTTTTATGACAACGCGACACGGTTGTACCAGACAGTGGAAGAGGGGACTACAGACATGAAGGCCAGAAGGTTGCCAGTCAGCATGACCAAAACGAGGGAAAGTCTGGCTGAGGAATTATCCCGCTCCTCTTGGGAGATAGTGCGAGAATCGAGAAGGCAGGAGACGGGAGGAGGCCGAGAGAAATATATCAGGAAGACAGGGAGTTTCCCAAAGACAGTCCTCACCCGCTTCAGAAGAGCCATAAGGTTTGGCTAACTTTAAAAATGTTGATAAGCTAAACGGAAACAAAAGTACACAGTGATATACCCATCTCGAGAAAAACTTATTATAATGTGGATTTTATATTACTTAGTTGTTATTCATTATTTGCTCACTTACTCCTTTCTCCCCACCAAAATGGGAATATATGTGTGTATGTGTGTGTGTGTGTGTGTGTGTGTGTGTGTGTGTGTGTGTGTGTGTGTGTGTGTGTGTGTGTGTGTGTGTGTGTGTGTGTGTGTGTAATGTGTATGTATATATATATAGGAGGAGTACACAGGGAAAACTTTTCTGTGTAATGGATTTGTTCACTGACTGTTATGAATACTGCAATGGGGGCCCACAATTCACAAGTGGGAGGGGTGATCTCCCACAGCTAGCAGGGTCATCTACTAGAGACCTCAGCCTTGGAATCAAAAGTTCTTTGCCGTTTTTATTATTATTTGTGTTTCCTGGTTCTTATTTGTTCAGGGAGTAGATCGATTAAGTTTTATTCTAATTTTAATGATATATTTACAGATAAATACAGATGGCTAAGGGCAAGGTAAAATTCATTTCTTTTAATGTCAATGGGCTATTAAATCCAATCAAACGTAAGAGAATTTTATCCAAAATGAAAAAGAACAAGCCCATGTAGTATATTTACAGGAAACTTATTTAAATGATAATGAGCATAAAAAAACTAAAGAGAATGGGCTTCACTAATCTGTTTTTCTCCTCATATAAATCAGGACATAGGAGACATAGGACATAGGCTATTATCTCAAGTAAGGTAAATTTTGAAGAAGTATTCGAAATGGGAGATAAAGAGGGCAGATATATTCTGGTAAGGGGAAAGATAGACGGCAATTCAGTTACTCTATTGAATATATACACACCTCAGGGAAGTGATATTGGTTTCCTTCAGAAAATTACTGATATTATGGTAACGGAAACAGAAGGTCTCCTGATATGTGGGGGAGACTTAAATTTACAATTACAACCAAAATTAGACTCTTCCAATAGAAAAACCTATGAAACAAAATCTTTACACAAGAAAGTTAATACACTTTTTGAGGATGTGTAATGGATTATTACTCATTATTCTGCTCCCCATTCTGTATATACAAGAATAGACTATTTCATAACATTTGGAAAAGACAAAGTCAAAATAAACACCTATGGAATTGGGACTATAGATGTAAGTGACCATGCACCTATATATTTATCTGTTGATTTTGACCTACAACCAAAGAATACTATTTGGAAACTAAATTCAAGTCTACTCAATAATCCGTACTTTAAGGAACGAATTAAAAAAGAAATTGGTCTCTACTTAGAATTTAATGATAATAGAGAAGTTTCACCCCCCATTTCATGGGATACTCTGAAGGCGGTCTTAAGAGGGAAAATTATAGCGATATCTTCATATAAGGAAAAAATAAGAAAAAAAAAAACATTAGACGAATTACAAAATTGGCTGAAAGAACTGAAGAAAAAACACAAATTGAATTTGGCACAGGATACATTCGGGGAAATTAAAAGAATTAGGAATGAAATAAATAATTTAGCTACACAAGAAATCAGGAAAAACTTACTGTTTCTGAAACAGAGACATTATGAAAGTGGATCGAAATCTGTGAAAATACTGGCGTGGGAATTGTAAAAAAAACGATAGCAGAAAATACAATTCATAGAATTAGGGACCCAAGAACGAAAATGATATAAAAAAAATAAGTTAAGTGAAATTGAAGAAGCGTTTGAAGTGTTTTACAAAACTCTATATTCCAAAATTCCAGGGGGAAGCATAACCCAAATTGACACCTTCTTGAATTCTCTAGAGTTACCCACTTTAAGCTAAGAACCAAATAGAACGATGACTGCTGACATAACTGAAGTTGAATTAAAAGCTGCAATTAGTAGGGTTAAATTAAGCATGTCACCAGGATCAGATGGGCCTGTTTAACTCCCCACACTGAACTTGGCTCTAAAAAAGGCACAAATGCCACCCAGTTGGAAGGAAGTGATCATCTCAGCTATACCGAAAGAAGACAAGGATAAAATGGAATGCGGGTCATTTCGACCAATATCCGTTCGCAATGTAGATTATAGGTTATTTACCTCTATCATGGCCAAACGATTAGAGGAGTTTCTACCCATACTGATACGTAACGATCAGACAGGTTTTACACGACAACGCCAGAAACAAGACAATATAAGAAGGACACTTCACATTATGGATCATATACAAAAAAAATTAAAATCGAAGCCACTGTGATAAGCGTGGACGCTGAAAAATCATTTGATTCGGTTAATTGGAATTTTCTTTACAGAGTTTTACATAGATTTGGTTTCCAAGACACAATTATTAAAACTATAAGGACACTATATGACAATCCTACTGCTAGGATTAAAATCAATGAATATTTATCAAATAGTCTTACCCCTAGAAAGGGGTACGAGACAGGGTTGTGCATGGTCACCACTACTCTTCGCTCTATATCTGGAACCATTAGCTCAATACATCAGACAAAATGAAGATATCAGGGGAATTACTATTAAAGGGACAGAGCATAAATTGGCTTGTTCTGCGGATGACATTTTGATCTATCTAGGGCAACCAACATACTCTTTACCTAAATTGATGCAGTCCTTTCAACAATATGGTCAATTATCCGGATACAAGATCAACATAGATAAATCCCAATTACTTTCATATTACTATAGCCCACTGAGAGAAATTGAAAGTCGATACCCCTGGGCATGGCACACACAGTCTTTCAAATATTTGGGCATCATTATGCCAAAAGATTTGGCAAAATTATCAGAATGTAATTATCAGCCTTTATATAAAACAAATTAAGGAAGATGTGGCCAAATTGAACCTGATTCCTTGTCTCAGTCTCAGTTCAAGGATTGAGTCCATTAAAATGAATATACTGCCCGGACTATTATCTCTTTCAGACCCTACCAATAGAGATTAATCAAAATCAATTCATTGAATGGAACAAGATGTTATCAAGGTATACTTGGCAGGATAAAAGGCCTAGAGTTCGTCTCAAAACTTTGCAATTAGCAAAGGAAAAGGGGGGATGGGGCCTACCTTCGCTTAGAGATTATTATTTTGCAGCACAGTTGAGAGCTGTAATATGTTGGTGCAACCCATCATATGACGCTCAATGGAAAAACATTGAGGAGCAGGTACTTCCCATCCCCATACAAGCAATTTTGACTGATAACAACTTGTAAAGGTACATAAATACTATTGATAACCCATGGGTGAAATTGACTCTTAAAGTATGGAAATCTACTATAAAAGAATATAATCTAGAGGGAGATATTGCAATTCTTAAATGGTGTGCATATGACTCGGATTTTACACCAAATATATTGGATGCTAGATTTAAGGACTGGACAGCTAAAGGAATAACAGTTCTTTGCAACATAATGAAAGAAGGAACACTGTTCAGTTTTGAAATGCTTAAAGAGAAACACTTATTAGAAAAACAAGATTTTTATCGGTATTTACAATTGCAGCAATATGTTAATAAGACGCTTAAAAATGTAACCAAGGTAAATACATGCTTGATAGAGCTCTTTAGAAAAGCATATAATTCAGATAATGGTAGTAGAATCATTTCAAGCATGTATAAGGGGTTGTCAAATCTTAAAACACATTTGACTTCATACATTAAAACAAAATGAGAGAAGGAAGGAGGGATAATTATATATGAGGAAGAATGGACGACAATATGGAGATATCAATGGAAGTGTACCAGTTCCCTCCAGAAATGGAGGGAGTTTGGATGGAAAAACTTGATAAGATATTTTATTGCACCCTCTAAGAAATCCCATTATGATAGTAACCTCCCTGTTTGCTGGAGAAATTGTAGGATACAAAATGCAAATCATTATCACATTTTTTGGGACTGCCCTGTTATCAAAAACTATTAGAGGGGGATACACAATGCCCTACAAGACATCTTTAAATGTGAAATACCCTTAGAGAGTAAGATCCTATATTTTGGATATATACCTCAAGGATGGTTGAAAAGAGATAACTATTTAATGAATATACTGTTGGTGGCTGGTAAAAAGACTCTTACTAGGAAATGGTTATCACAGGAGAGCCCAACCTTAAATGCATGAATGGAAATTACAATGGACATTTACAAAATGGAGAAGATAACAGCGTCGGTTAACCATAAGCTGGAACAATTTGATTCATATTGGGTAAAATGGTTTAACTACATAATGCCTCATAGGCCTGATTTTATTCTCACAAATCAATGAATCTGTTGTAAAAAAAAATCACTCCCTACTTGTACATAGTTCTTTCCTTTTGCTTGTTTTTCATTCTTTCCACTCTTTTCTATAAGTGTATACCTCAGATAGGCGATTCTGTGGGACCGAGAGAAGAAACACGGATGGTAGGTTGCCTCCCATGTGCCAGGGTCCAGGATGTTTCTGATTGCGTCCACGATGTCCTGAATTGGGAAGGTGAACAGACAGAGCTCGTGGTACATATTGGTGCCAACGAACATGGGTAGGAAAAGGGAGGAGTCCTGAAAGCAGTAAGTTAGGAAGGAAGTTGAGAAGCAGTACCGCAAAGGTAGTAATCTCGGGATTACTCCCTGTGCCATGCGACAGTGAGTAATGGAATAGAGTGAGGTGGAAGATAAATACATGGTTGAGGGATTGAAGCAGGAGGAAGGCATTCAGATTTCTGGATTATTGGGACCTCTTTTGGGGCAGGCATGACCTATACATAAAGATGGGTTGCACTTGAGTCCGAGGGGGACCAATATCCTGGTAGGGAGGTTTGCTAAGGCTATTAGGGGGGAGTTTAAACTAGAATTGCTGGGGGGGGTGTGAACCGAACTGTACAGATTGAGGAAAGAGCTTTTGGTTCACAAATAGAGAAAGCATGGAGACAATGCGAGAGGGAGGATAAGCAGGTGATAGCGAAGAGATGCGCTCAGATCGATGGTTTGAGATGTGTCTGTGTTAATGCAAGAAGCATCATGAACAAGACGGATGAGCTTAGATCGTGGATCAGTACTTGGAGTTGTGATGTCCTGGCCATTGGATAGCTCAGACTTGGTTAGCTCAGGGTCAGGAATGGATACTTAGAGTGCCAGGCTTAAGGTGTTTCAGAAAGGACAGGGAGGGAGACAAAAGAGGTGGGAGCGTGGCACTGCTGATCAGAGATACGGTCACCGCTGCAGAAAAGGAGGAACTCATAGAGGATCGTCTACTGAGTCTCTGTGGATGGAAGTTAGAAACGGAAAGGGGTCAATAACTCTACTGGATGTTTTTATAGACCACCCAGTAGTGACAGGGACATCGAGGAGCAGATAGGGAGACGGATTCTGGAAAGGTATAATAATAACAGGGTTGCCGTGGTAGGAGATTTTAATGTCCCTACTGCTGACTGGCGTCTCCCTAGAGCAAGGGGTTTAGATGGGGAAGAGTTTGTTAAGTGTGCTCAGGAAGGTTTACTGACACAATATGTAGATAAGCCTACAAGATGAGAGGCTGTACTTGATCTGGTATTGGGAAATGAACTTGGTCGGACGTCAGTGGGAGATGATTTTGGAGATAGTGATCACAATTCTATCTCCTTTAACATAACATTGGAGAGGGATAGGAACAGACAAGTTAGGAAACCGTTTAATTGGAGTATGGGGAAATCTGAAGCTATCAGGCAGGAACTTTGAAGCATAAATTGGGAACAGATGTTCAGGGAAACGAACGGCAGAAATGTGACAAATGATCAGGGGATATTCGTGTGCTGTTCTCCATAGGTACATTCCAATGAGACAGGGGAAGAATGGTAAGATACAGGAACCGTGGCGTTCAAAGGGTGTTGAAAATATAGTCAAGAAGAAAGGAAAAGTTTATGAAAGGTTCAAAAAACTAGGTAACGATAAAGATCTAGAAGATTATAAGGCTAGCAGGAAGGAGCTTAAGAATGAAATTAGGAGAGCCAGAAGGGGCCATGAGAAGGCCTTGACGAACAAGATTAAGGAAAACCCCGATCGTATTCTATGTGAAGTGCAAGAGGATAAGACATTAGAGAATAGGACTAATCTCTTGTGACAGTGCAAAAGTGTGTATGGAACCGGAGGAGATGGCAGAGATACTTAATGAATACTTCGTTTCAGTATTCACTACGGAAGAGGATCTTGGCGATTGTAAAGATGACTTACAGGAGATTGAAAAGCTGGAGCATATAGATGTTGAGAAAGAAGATGGGAAACATTGTTGGGTAAGTCTCCGGGACCAGGTGAGATATACCACAGGTCACTGCTGGAGGCAAGGGAGAAGATCGCTGAGCCTCTGGCGATTATCTTTGCATCGTCATTGGGGAGGGGCGAGGTTTCGGAGGATTGGAGGGTTGCAGATGTTGTTCCTTATTCAAGAAAGGGAGTAGAAATAGCCCAGCAAATTAGAGACCAGTGAGTCTTAATTCTGTGGTTGGTAAGTTGATACAGAAGATCCTGAGAGGCAGTATTTATGAACATTTGGAGAGGTATAATATGATTATGAATAGTCATCATGGGTTTGTCAAAGGCAGGTGGTGCCTTACGAGCCTGATTGAATTTTTTGAGAATGTGACTAACACGCTGATGGAGGTAGAGTAGTAAATGTAGTATATATGGATTTCAGCGAGACATTTGTTAAGGTACCCCATGCAAGGCTTATTGAGAAAGGAAGAAGGCACAGGATCCACGGGGACTTGATCCAGAATTGGCTTACTCACAGAAGGCAAAGTGTGGCTGTAGACGGGTTATATTCTGCATGGAGGTCGGTGACCAGTGGTGTGCCTCAGGGATCTGTTCTGGGACCCTTTTTCGTCGTGATTTTTATAAATGTCCTGAATGAAGAAGTGGAGGGATGGGTTAGTAACTTTGCTGATGACGCAAAGGTTCAGGGTATTGTGGGTATTGTGGAGGCCTGACAGAGGTTATGGCGGGACATCAACAGCATGCAAAACTGGGCTGAGAAGTGGCAAATGGAGTTCAACCCAGATAAGTGTGAGGTGGTTCATTTTAGTAGTCAAATATGATGGCAGAATATAGTATTAATGGTAAGACTCTTGACAGTGTGGAGGATCACAGAGATCTTGGTGTCCCAGTCCATAGAACACACATAGCTGCTGCGCAGGTTAAGTCTGTGGTTATGAGGTCATACGGTGCATTGGCCTTCATCAACCGTGAGATTGAGTTCAAGAGCCGAGAGGCAATGTTACAACTATATAGGACCCTGGTCAGACCCCACTTGGAGTATTGTCCTCAGTTCTGCTCACTTCACTACATGAAGGATGTGGAAACTATAGAAAGGGTACAGAGGAGATTTACAAGGATGTAGCCTGGATTGGGGAGCATGCCTTATGAAAATAGGCTGAATGAACTCGGCCTTTTCTCCTTGGAGCGACGGAGGATGAGAAGTGACCTGACTTGGTGTATAAGATGATGAGAGGAATTGATTGTGTGGATAGTCAGAGGCTTTTATTCCCTGGGCTGAAATGGCTAACACGAGAGGGAACAGTTTTATGGTGCTTGGAGGTAGTTACAGAGGAGATGTCAGGGGTAAGTTTTTTTATGCAGAGAGTGGCGAGTTCGTGGAATGATCTGCAGCCAACGGTGTTGGGGGAAAATACGATATGGTCTTTTAAGAGTCTCTTGGATAGGTACATGGAGCTTAGAAAAATAGAGGCTATGAGTAACCCTAGGTCATTTCTAAAGTAAGTACCTGTTTGGCACAGCATTGTGGGCCGAAGAGCCTGTATTGTCCAGTAGGTTTTTCTATGCTGCTATGATTTTTCTATGTTTTGAAGAAATACAGGATACAGGAGGGAGAATCGATTGATGTTGTGTTCTTGGATCTTGAGAAGGCCTTTGACAGAGTCCCACATATGAGTCTGCTTAATAAGCTACGAGCACATGGTATTTACAGGAAAGATTCTGGCATTGATAAAGCAGTGGCTAATTGGCAGGAGGTAAAGAGTGGTAACAGAAGGAGCCTTCCCTGGTTGGCTACCGCTGGCTAGTAGTGTTCTAAAGTCATCTTTGTTGGAACAGATTCTTTTTACTTTGTATGTCAATAATTAGGATAATGGAATTGATGACTTTGTTGCACAGTTTGCAGACGGTATTTAGATAGGTGAAGAGGCAGACAGCTTTGAAGATGTAAATAGGCTACATAAGGACTTAAGAGATGTCCGTTCGGAGATTGGACAAAGAAATAGCAGATGGATTACAGACCACAGGATACAGGAGCTGAATTAGGTCATTTGGGCCCATTGAGTCTGCTCCGCCATTTCTTCATGGCTGATCCAATTTCCCTCTCAACCCCCGTCTCATGCCTTCTCCCCATATCCCTTTATGCCTGATCAATCTATCAACCGCTGCCTTAAATATTAATAAGACTTGGCCTCCACAGCTGCCTGTGGCAAAGAATTCCACAGATTCACCACCCTCTGACTAAATAAATTCCTCCTCACCTCTGTTCTAAAAGGATGCCCCTCTATTCTTAAGCCATGTCCCCTGATCTTAGATTCTCCCGCCACGGAAAGCATCATCTCCACATCCACTCTGTCAAGGCCTTTCACTATTAGATAGGTTTTAGTTAATGCACCCATCATTCTTCTGAAGTCCAATGAGTGCAGGCCCAGAGCCATCAGACACTCATCATATGACAAGCCATTCAACCCTGGATTCATTTTCGTGAATTCCTTTGCACACTCTCCAATTTCAACAGATCCTTTCTAAGGGGCCCAAACCTGCTCACAACACTCCAAGTGAGGCCTTACTAGTGCTTTATAAAGTTCCAATATTCCATCCTTGCTTTTCTAGTCCTTATGAAATGAAGGTTAACATGGCATTTGCCCTCCTCGCCAAAGACTTAACTTGTAAATAGGCTCGAGGTGGATCATCTGACAGAATGGTGTAAGGACAAAGACCTGGTCCTTAACATTTCTAAAACAAAAGAGAAGATCATTGACTTCAGGAAATCAAAGGACAGAGTACACCCCCACCCCCCATATACATGGAGAGGTAGGGGAAAGTGTGGAAAACCTAAAGTTCCTTGGAGTTATGTTGTCAAAACAGCTGACATGGACCACCAATACTCACTGCTTGTAAAAAAAAAAGGCACAACGACTCTTCCTCAGAAAGCAGAAACAGGCCAAACTCTCACAAAAGCTGTTTCTTAACTTCCACAGAAGCACAAAAAAACATTCTGACCAACAGCGCCCCAGTGTGGTATGCCAGCTGCATAGCCGCTAAGCGACAAGACCTGCCTGGTGAGGTGAAGGCGGCCCAGCGAATTGTCAGGATGGAGCTCCCAGGACTGGACACCATCTATTCCAGCAGACTCAGGAGGAAAGCAAACAGCATAAGCAGAGACACCACACACCCCGGCCACTCCCTGTTTGACCTGCTTCTGTCCAGCAAAAGGTTCAGGACACTAAAAGCCAGAACAAACAGACTGAGGAGCAGCTTCTACCCCCGAGCTGTGGCCTCCATTACACCACTCCCACAGAACAATGACTGAAACTGTGAGCACACACAAGGACTCAAATACTTGCACTAACGCCACTTTGTGCATTACTGTGATATACTGGTGCTGCTGCAACTTATTTTCTGCTACTTATCTATTTAATGCGTTTTTCTATTACTGTCTTGTTCTTATCTGCCGCTTTGTTTGATTGTCTGAGAGGAAGCCAAACAGCGTTTCATTGTACCTATGTAAAATGACAATAAAGATCATTCAATTCAAATTATCCCTTAGGAAATCCTGCACTCCGAATTCCCTTGCATCCCAGTTTCTCGTTTTTTCTCTCCATTTAGAGAATATTCAGTCCCTTCATTTACTCCACCAAAGTGAATGCTCAAACACTTCCTATTCTATATTCCATCTGCCATTTCTTTGCCCGTTGTCCTAATCTGTCTAAGTCCTTCTGTAGCCTCTCTATTTCCTCAGAACTTCCTACCCCCTACCTATCTTCATCTTGTCTGCAAACTGTGCAACAAAGCTATCAATTTCATCTTCCAAATCATTGACATATAATGTAAAACAAATCAGTTCCAACACAGAACACTGAGGAACACCATTTGTCAACCGCAGCCAACTAGAAAAGTTTCCTTTATTCCCACTCTTTACCTCCTGCCAATCAGCCACTGCTTTATCTTTCCTGCAATATCATTGCCTCGTAGCTTGTTGAGCAGTCTCGTGTGCGACATGTTGCCAAAGACCTTCTTAAAATCCAAGTACACATCAACCAATTCTCTTTTGCCTATCTTGCTTGTTATTTCTTCAAAGAATTCCAACAGATTTGTCAAATAAGATGTTCCCATGCTGACTACAGCCTATTTTATCATATGCCTCCAAGAGCCCTGAGACTTCATCCTCAATAGTTGACTCCAACATCTCCCCAACCATTACGGTTAGACTAACAGGCCTATAGTTTCCTGCCTCTATCCTTACTTGAAAAGTGGAGTGACATTTGTAAGTTTCCAGTCTTCTGGAACCATTCCAGAATCTAGTGATCCTGGAAAGATCAATACTAGCCTCCACGATCTCTTCAGCCACCTCTTTAAGAACTCAGGGGTGTACACCTTCTGGTCCAGGTGACATATCAACCTTCAGACATTTATTTTCCCAAAAACCTTTTCACTAGAAACGGTAACTTCACACACTTCATGACCACTGACTCCAGGAACTTCCTGTACATTGCTGGTGTATACCATAGTGACTACTAATGCAAATTACTTATTCAGTTCATCCGCCATTTCATTATCCCACATTACTATCTATCCAGCATCGTTTTCCATCGGTCCAATACCCACTCTCGCCTCTCTTTTACACTTTATTTATCTGAAGAAACTTTTGGCATCCTCTTTTGGTTAAAGGTGACTTATTAAGATTAATCTGAGGGGAATTTGGTGCGATTGTGGGACGTGCTGCCAGCAGAGTGATGGATGCGGTTCGACTGCCACAGTTAAGGGATATTTGGACAGGTACATGGATGAGGAGGATATGAAGGGATACAGTCCGGCAGTAAATAGGACTAAATAGAATAAAAGTTCGGGAAGGACTGGATTGGCCAAAAAGCCTTTCTGTGCTGTAGTGCCTATTATTCTATGACTCTATGTACACAATGGACTGAAAAGCCTCCATATGCATCTCTGAGCCTCAAGATTAATCAGTCTCCAACACTGAAGCCACAACGAGTCATAATTATAACAGGCCCTTCGACCTAACTTATCCATACTGACGAGTATCTTCCTAAATGAGGCTCTTTCAAAGTTCATAAGGTGAAAGAAGACTAATTATCTAAGTACTTATATATTACCATATACTACATCTATACTATATACTACATCTTGTAGACATTTATAAGTAAAAAGAAATGCAATAGAATTTGAAGAATAGCTGCATATTAATACACAAAGACTGGCGCAAAACAAATTGCAAAAGAAGGCAAGTCATGCAATCAAAAAACATGAGATATAAAGAGTCCTTAAAAGTGAGTCCACAGTTGTTTTGCGGCAGCAGTACAGTGTAATACATGATATACATATTTTTTATAAATTATAAATTTTTAAAAATACGAATATTTTTTATAAATTACCATAAGACCCCAAGGATAAGGAGCAGAATAAAACCATTCGGCTTATCGAGCCTACTCTGCCTTTCGGCCATGGCTAATTTATTGTCCTTCTCAACCCAATTTTCCTTCCTTTTCACCATAACATTTGACGCCCTTACTAATCAGGAACCTATCAAACTCAATTTTAAATATACCCAATGACTTGGCCTCCACAGTCGTCTGTGGCAATGAATTCCACAGATTCAACATCCTCTAGCTAAAGAATTCTTTCCAATCACTGACATTAGAAGGACCTTCCTTCAGAACAACGATATGGCCATGAGTTCATGGAACCTTCAGAAATGTAATGGCAGAGAGGAAGAATCTGCTCCTAAAACATCAACTCTTTATTCCCCTGCTGAAGAATCTCTTTACGCCTCTTATTAATTTAATTGCCCTTTCTGTCAATCAATTGGTAATGGGAACGGCCTGCAGCGCCGTCGGGCGGTTCGGAGTACCGGCTAAGCAGCGCACATATGGTGGGAGAGGACCCACCATTACAGCCCCAGCGTCACCCAGCGATTAGAGCGGCCTCCATCGGAAGGAAGTTGGTCGGATGACCATGAGCTGCTCATGGTTCACGGTGACAAGGGTGCCAACCCGGCTCAAGGTGCCCATCAGCTTCAGCTAGCTGCGGGCAACAATGAATTGCCTGGGCCTAGACCTTTGTACTTTATCGACAACAGCCAACATAGGATACGTACACAACGCTGGAAGAACTCAGCAGGTCAGGCAGCATTCGTGAGAAAAGAGTAGCCAACGTTTCGGGCCAAGACCCTTCATCAGGAATTGGGGGGGGGTGGTAGAGAAGGCCTGACTAAGGGGGGGACGGAAGTATTCAAATGGAGTTTCGGGTAAGCGCCTCCACCAGGAATGTGAGCTTTAAGAATGTCTTCTCTGGCAGTCCGTCGGCATCGACGGTGCATTGCCTCCAGTCTGCTGCTGTGAGATCTGAGGTGCTTAGGACCCCCACTGAGGAAACTGCAGGCTCTTCCACGGAACGGGTAGGATGCGGTTGACTGGAAGGTTGTGTGGATTTTAGTGACGTGGGCTTGCCATTCGTCCGAGGCCTCTATTCGCTCCCAGTCTTTCGACTTTCACCGTGTCATCCCACTTCGCCACTTAGAAAGGTCATGCGCTGGAGCCTTCGTGGAGTCAAAGTACGAGTCTATCTCTGAAGATTTATCCTGGGCCCAAACGCTTTGCTGCTATCATGAAAATATCCCCAACAGTGGCTATATTTCATTAGGAGTTTGCAGAGATTTAGTATGTCACCAAAGACCCATATCCTGTGGAGAGCATATTGACTGATTGGTATGGAAGCACCAAGGCACAGGATCGATAAAGCTGCAGATGGTAGTTTGCCTACCAGCCCCCGACTAGAAATTGAGGATGCCATCATCGACCTGCAGAACAGTGTCTACGCCCACCTGGACAAGCCGGCGAGCACTGTGAGGGTCATGTTTTTTACTTCTCCAGTGTGTTCAACACCATCCACCCTGCTCTGCTGGGTGAGAAGCTGACAGTGATGCAGGTGGATGCTTCCCTGGTCTCATGGATTATTGATTACCTGCTTGCAACACAGAGTGATCAGCAGCACTGGGGCTCCACAGGGGACTGTCCTGTCTCCCTTTCTCTTCACCATCTACACCTCGGACTTCAACTACTGCACAGAGTCTTGCCATCTTCAGAAGTTTTCTGATGACTCTGCCATAGTTGGATGCATCAGCAAGGGAGATGAGGCGGAGTACAGGGCTACGGTGGGAAACTGTCACATGGTGTGAGCAGAATCATCTGCAGCTTAATGTGAAAAAGACTAAGGAGCTGGTGGTGGACCTGAGGAGGGCTAAGGCACCGGTGACCCCTGTTTCCATCCAAGGGGTCAGTGTGGACATGGTGGAGGATTACAAATACCTGGGGATATGAATTGACAATAAAACTGGACTGGTCAAAGAACACTGAGGCTGTCTACAAGAAGGGTCAGAGCTGTCTCTATTTCCTGAGGAGTCTGAGACTTAAACTGAGACTGAGAGACTTTAACATCTGCCGGACGATGCTGAGGATGTTCTACGAGTCTATGGTGACCAGTGCTATCATGTTTGCTGTTGTGTGCCGGGGCAGCAGGCTGAGGGTAGCAGACTCCAACAGAAATAACAAACTCATTCGTAAGGAGAATGATGTTGTGGGGGTGGAACTGGACTCTCTGACGGTGGTGTCTGAAAAGAGGATGCTGTCCAAGTTGCATGCCATCTTGGACAATGTCTCCCATCCACTCCATAATGTACTGGTTAGGCACAGGAGTACATTCAGCCAGAGACACAGTCCACCGAGATGTAACACTAAGCGTCATAGGAAGTCATTCCTGCCTGTGGCCATCAAACTTTACAACTCCTCCCTTAGAGTGTCAGACACCCTGAGCCAATAGGCTGGTCCTGGACTTATTTCCGCTTGGAATAACATACTTCTTATTATTTAATTATTTGTGGTTTTATATTGCTATATTTCTACACTATTCTTGGTTGGTGCGACTGTAACAGAACCCAATTTCCCTCCGGATCAATAAAGTATGTCTGTCTATCTGTTATGATCTCAGTCAACTCCATCACGGGCACTCATCTCCCCACCATCAAAAAGCAGTGCCTCAAGAATCCACCATCCGTCCTAAACTACCTTTACCATCCAGGACATGCCCTCTTGTCATTATTACCATCACGTAGGAAGCATAGGACCCCGAAGGAGACATACTCAATGTTTTAGGAAAAATTTCTTTCCCTCCGCCATCAGGTGTCTGAACGGCCCTCATGAATACTGCCTTGCTATCTTGCTCTCTTTTCGCACGATTTATTTATTCTTTATATATTTCTTCTTCAACTTGTTATATTTTTATGACTTACACTATATGGGCGCAACAGAACATTCTGTATTTCATGACAAATTTCAGCGATTCTAGTTCTGATTGCGCTTTTTAAATGTCTCCTCTGCCTCCCTGTGACGGAGTTTGGAAATGCAATTGATATTGGTTTATTGTTGTCACAGGCATTGAGGTATACTGAAGAGCTTGTCTTGCATACTGTTCGTACAGATCAATTGAATGCACGCTACATTGAGGTAGAACAGAGTAAAACAGTGAGGAATAATGTGTTACTTTTAGAGAGAAAGTGTTAAACAATAAAATGTAAAATCAAAGGAGATGGGCTGAGCAGAGAAAAGACCATCTTGTCGTAGTCGGGAACCATCTCATATTAGTGGGTTAGAAACTGTCATTGAGACTGAAGGACTGGAGGGAAGGGAGAATGTCCGGGCCAGGTTGGGTCTTTGACTATGCTGCTTGCTTTATTGAGCCAGTGAAAATTATAGAGAGAGTTCATAGAGGTGAGGCTGGTTTCCGTGATGTGAATGAAGTGTGTGTGGTCTGAGGTATAAGAATGACGTAGCTGTGCCATCGTGGCCGGCTCAGAAACCATGGCCTCGGGTATGGTCATGTTGACCCGAGAGGGGACAGTGATATTGTTCTCCTTATCCATGTGGGGGAGGGGAGGTTGTGACGCCAGCCACTGAAACCGAAGGATTCGTCAAGGCAGCCAATGACAGAGGGGGTGGGCGGGGATCCCAGCACAACCAAACAGTTGGAGGCACACCACAACTCCTGCAGGCTGCGAGCTGACATATTCCGAGGTACAGTGAAAAACTTTGTTTTGCATGTCATCCATACAGAGCACTTCAGTGCATCGAGCTCTTAGATCACTGAATCAGCACATCAGGGCACCTTCCCCTCACTGCCTTGATGGTAGGGGGAGTGATGCCAAAGTCCAGGAATTAGAAAAGTCGAGAGAAAGGTCTGGATACTGCCCAGTCCATCAGAGGAAAAGCCCTCCCCACCGTTTACAAGGAAAACTTCTACAAAAAGCGTCATCCATCATCAAAGCCCCCTTACTATCTAGACCATACTACCATCAGACTGGAATCACAAGAGCCTTCGGTCCAACATCACCAGGTTTAGGAACATTTATTACTCTTCAGCCATCAGGTTCCAAACCCGGTGTGGCTTATTCAAACACCGCTGCTCTGAATTGATTCTTCATCTTCGCAAACTCACTTTCAAGGACTCCCTACAACTCATGCTCTCAGTATTTGTTTTATTTGCACAGTTTGTCATCTTTTACACACTATTTGTTTGTCAGTCTTTGTCTGTTTGTGTAGTTTCCATTTGTAGACTCAATTGTGCATCTTTTTCTCTGTAAATGCTAAAATGTGTCTCAAGGTGAAAGATGGTAACGTGTACTTTGATAATACATTTACTTTGAACTTTGTCCTTTTCCCCCCATTCCAAATACAAGGTACTGCATGATCAAGTGGGTGAGTGGCCAACCTTGGTTGCTTCCAGGACAACAACAACTTTGTGCTGAATCAGCGTATCTTCACATTTTCCACTCGACTTCACCTCTAACCTCCTCACCGGTGCATTTCCTTCACATCACAATCAAACCATAAGACATAAAAGCAGAATTCGGTCATTCAGACCATCCAGTCTGCTCCGCCATAGCTGATTCATTTTCCATCTCAACCCCATTATCCCTCCTTCTCCCCTTGACGCTTAAACATAATCCTTTCCAGACCCAGAAGATTTAGTCTCATAAGATCCACGATGAATGAGTAAACTGGCGTGACAGTCAAAGACAGGGTAGTGGTGGAGGGATATAATCCTGACTGGAGGTCCGTGACCAGTGGGGTTCCGCAGTGATCAGTCCTGGAACCTAAAGAAAAAAATTTAACTTTATTTATCATATGTACATCAAAACGTACAGTACATCAAATCAAATCAGCGAAGATTGTGCTGGGCAACCTGCAAGTGTCGCTACGCTTCCGGCACCACAAAGCATGTCAACAACTCACCTCTGTCGTATGTGATGTCCGGCATGAAAATGTAATTGTCGGATTAGTAAGTGTGCAGATAATGTAAAGACTGGCGGTATTGCGGAGAGCGAGAATAGTTGTCAAAGGATACATAAGTCATAACACCATAGAAAAGTACCATCTAGTCTGTACCAAACCATTTATGCTGCCTATTCCCATCGACCTGTACCGGGACTATTGCCTTCCATGCCCCTAGAATACGCGTACCTATCCAGACTTCTCTTAAATGTTGAAATCGAGCTCGTATTCACCACTTGTGTTGGCAGCACGTTCCGCACTTTCGCGAACCTCTGAGTGAAAATGTCCCCCTCTTGTTCCCATTCAACTTTTCACCTTTCACCCTTAATCCATGACCACTGGCTGTAGTTCCAGTCAACCTCAGTGAAAGTAGCCGACTTGCATTTACTCTATCTATACCCCTCATAATGTATGCCTCTATCAAATCTCCTCTTAATCTTCTACATCCTAAGGAATATAGTCCTATTGTATTCAATCTTTCCTTTTAATTCAGGTCTTCCCGAGCCAGTAAAAATTCTTGTAAATTTCCTCTGTATTCGTGCAACCTTATTTATATCTTTTCTACAGGTAGGCAACCAAAGCTACAGACAACACTCCAAATTAGGCTTCACCAGTGGCAAGCACAACTTCAAAATAACATCACATCTCCTGTACTCAATACTTTGATTTACAAATGTCAATGAGTCAAAGGTCTTCTTTACGACCCTACCTACCTGTAATGTCACTTTCAATGAATTATGGACCTGTATTCCCAGATCCCTTTATTCTACCGCACTCATCAATGCCCTGCCGCTCACTGTGTAAGACCTACCCTGGCTGGGCCTACCAAAGTGCAACACCTCCAACTTGTCTGCATTAAATGCCATTTGCCATTTTTCAGTTTGGTTCGGATCCCGCTGCAAGCCAGGATAGCCTTTCTCACTGTTCACTGCACCCTCAATCTTGGTGTCATCTGAAAATTTGCTAATCCAGTAAACCACGTTATCATCCAGATCGTTGGTATAGATGACAAACAACAACGGAGCCAGCACCAACCCCTGCGTCAATCTATTAGTCACAGGCCTCCAGTAAGAGAGGCAACCATCTATGACCGCTCTCTGGCTTCTCCCAAAGGGCCAATATCTACTCCAATTTACTGTCTCATCTTGAATGTCATGTGACTGAACCTACTTGACCAATCTCCCATGCGGGGTCCTGTCAAATCCCTTGCTAAAGTTATTGTAGACAACATCCACTGTCTTGCCTTCATCTTCTTTCCCGGTAACTTCCTCGAAAAGCCTCTATAAGATTGGTTAGACATGATCTACCATGCACGAAGTCATGCTGAGTATCCGTCCATGTCTTCCCAAATACAAATATATCTGGTCACTTGGAATACCTTCAATTGACTTTCCCACTGGTGATGTCAGGCCCACTGGCCTATAATTTCCAGGTTTATTTTAGAGCCTTTTTAAACAGCAGAACAACATTGTCTATCCTCTAACGCTCTGGTACTTCACCTATCGTTAATGATGAGTTAAATATCTCTGTCAGGGCCACGACAATACTTTGCATTTGCCTCCTGTAGGGTTGGAGGGATCATCTTGTCAGGCCCTGGGGATTTATCCACCGTAGTTTGCCTCAGGACAGCAAGTACCTCCTCCTCTGTGATCTCTATAGGGTCCATGAAGTTGATACCGCTTTGCCTCGCTTCTATAGACTCTGTGTCCGTCTCCTAAGTAGATATAGATGAAAAAAATAAGGTCCCCCATCTCTTCTGACTTCACTCTTGGTTTACCATTCATCATTCTGATCTTCCAGAGGACCAGTTTTGTCCCTTGCAATCCTTCACTCTTGATATATCTGTAGAATCCCTTCGGATTCTCCTTCACCTTGTCTCCTGCCCTCTTTTAGCCCTCCTGATATTTTCTTCAGTGGTATCTTGCATTTCATTTGCTCCCACCTCCCTACAGGTAGAAACCCGGGCTGAGAAATGGCAAATGGCGTTCACTCTAGACACACGTGGGATCAAATGCAAGAGAGAAGCGTACAGTGAATGGCGGGAGCCTGAGGAACACAGCCGTACAGACGGACCTTGCGATGTAAGTCCCAACACAAGGTCATAAGGTGGCAAAGAAGGCCTAGGCTTTGCTGGCCTTCATTGATAGGAGAACGGTTGAGTATAAAAGTTGGAAAGTCGCATTGAATCTGTATAAACCTTCACTTGGGCCACATTTGGATTGTTGTATGTATTTCTGGTCGTCCCACTACAGGAAGGATGTGGAGGATTTGGAGAGGGTGCAGAAGAGGTTCACCAGAATCAGAATCTAGTTTATTATCGCTAACAAATGCTGTGAAAGCTTTCTGTAGCAGCAGTGCAGTGCAATAAATAACATTAAATTACTACGTTACAATGAGAAGTCCAAAAAATAAATAAGTGCAACAAGAGAAAGATAGTGAAGTAAGAGGGAAAGTTAGTGAGGTAGAGAGCAAAATAGTGAGGTAAGAAAATAAAATGGGGTAGGGAGCAAATTTGTGAGGTAAGGGGTAACTTAGTGAGGTGAGGGATAATAGTGAAGTAAGAGGTCAAACTAGTGAGGTAGGAACAAAATGGTAATATAGACAGTAAAGTGGTCACGTAAAGAGAAATTTGTGAAGTAGAGAGCAAGATAGTGAGATATTACACAAGGATGTTACCCATATTGAAGACTATTAGATATACGGAGCAAGTGGACAGATCTGGTGTGTGTAATTGTAATTCTTTGAGATGGAGAATGTCTGAGTGCTGGTTGTATAATAACTCAATATAAAACCATACTCTTCTGTCCACTCTGCCCACGCTGACCCTCAGTGACCCCTCTGCACTAACCCCAGCTATCCAGCGCTTGTCCCGAGGACCTCTGATCAATTCCAATATCTGAAACCACCCGATCACTCTCAAAATGCAGTGGCCCTTCTCTGTTTAGCTGAGCCGCGCTGCTTCTGGAATTCCCCCAACACCCCGTATGTAAAGCAGTTTCCAGATGACAATATTTTTGGGCTTTCTTGGGACACGTGGCACTGCCGGGGAGGGGAAGAGCGACCAAATCGAGAGAACATGCAAATCCCCAGTCGCGGTTCGACACCAGGGGACGAATGTAGCTTTTAATAATGACTGGAGGAAGTGTGTCAGTGTCTGTTGCTGGGCAGGAAACGATGCAGAGTAAACGGTATAGGGGCAGGGGAGGAGGAGCTGGCCTCGGTCTCCTCCCCCTTTGTGCACCTCTGACCCCAGAGAAAAGACGTGCAGGATCAACCCAGCCACTAATCTTTACTTGGGCACGCAAGCTATTCACTCTTTCACAAGACGGGAGCAAAAAAAGCCTGATTAACCCCTTCACCTCTCCCGCGCCTTCTCGCTCCTCCACAGTGCTACTGTAGCTACAGTTCCTCATTGAGAGTTGCTGCCGAATCAGCCCCTGTCAAGGAGGCAGGAGCTCATGGCTCAAATGGTTTCTCCCCATCTCTTGTAGAAGTTTTCGAACAGAGAACACAAAACGTAGAACATAGACGTATAACGTGGAACACAGAATGTAGAACGTAGAATATAGAATGCAGGACATAGGACAAAAATCATAGAACACGGGTTTCTTAAAACGTAAAATAGCACAGCCTTTTGGCCCAACGTGGAAACATGAAGCCAATTTAAACTGCGTCCCTTGAGGCAAGAGCTCACGGCTCCTCCTTCTTTCCAATTCCCTCAATTATCTTCATATTCATCTGTCTATCCATCACCACTGTAGTATTTGCCTCCACCACCAACCCCGGCAGCCTGCCCCACTACTCTCTTTAAAAGTACTGGCCTGCGCATCTCCTTTAAACTTTTCCACTCTTACCTTAAACCTATACCCTCTCGTATTCGACAATTGTAGCATGAAAGTAAAACATCTGACTGTCTGTGCTACTGGTAACGTTATAAACTTTTATCAAGTCTCCCATCAAGCCTCAGGCGCTCCAGGGAAAACAATCGCTGATTACACAGGGAACTGATGAGGCTGCACCTGAAGTACTGTGTACAGTTCTGGTCTTCATACTTGAGGAAGGATATACTGGCTTTGGAGGCAGTGCAGAGGAGGTTCACCAGCTTGATTCCAGAGATGAAGGGATTAACCTGTGAGGAGAGATTGAGTCGCCTGGGACTATACTCTCTGGAATTCAGAAGAATGAGAGGGGATCTTATAGAAACATACAAAATTTTGAAAAGGATAGATAAGATAGAAGTAGGAAAGTTGTTTCCGTTGGTATGTGAGATTAGAACTAGGGGACATTGCCTCAAGATTCAGGGAAGAAGATTTAGAAACATAGAAAACGTACAGCACAATACAGGCCCTTCGGCCCACAAAACTGTGCCGAACATGTCCCTACCTTAGAACTACCTAGACCTGACACATAGCCCTCTATTTTTCTAAGCCCCATCCAGGAGTCTCTTAAAAGACCCTACCGTTTCTGCCTCCATCACAGCCGCTGGCAATCCATTGCACACACTCATCACTCGCTGAGTAAAAAACTTACCCCGACATCTCCTCTGTACCTACTTCCAAGCACCCTAGAATTATGCCCTTTCATGCTTGCCATTTCAGCCCTGGGGAAAAGCCTCTGACTATCCACACGATCTCATTATCTTATACACCTCTATCAAGTCACTTCTCATCCTCCATCGCTCCAAGAAGAAAAGGCCGAGTTCACTCAACCTGTTCTCATAACACAAACTCCCCAATCCAGGCAACATCCTTGTAAATCTCTTCTGCACCCTTTCTATGGTTTCCAAGTCCTTCCTATAGTGAGACGACCAGAATTGAGCACAGTACTCCAACTGGGGTCTGACCAGGGTCCTATATAGCTGCAACATTACCTCTCGGCTCTTAAACTCAATCCCACGATTGATGAAGGCCAATGCACCGTATGCCTTCTTAACCACAGAGTCAACCTGCGCAGCAGCTTTGAGTGTCCTATTGAACTCGGACCCCAAAATCCCCCTGATCACATTGCCAAGAGACTTGCCATTAATACTACAAACGTGTATATTCTGCCATCATATTTGACCTACCAAATTGAACCACCTCACACTTACCTGGGTTAAACCCCATCTGCCACTTCTCAGCCCAATTTTGCCTCCTATTAATGTCCCGTTGTAACCTCTGAAAGCCTTCCACACCATCCACAACACACCGAACCTTTGTGTCATCAGCAAGTTTACTAACCCATCTGTCCACTTCCTCATCCAGATCATTTATAAAATCACAGGAGTAGGGGACCTAGAACAGATCCGTGAGGCACACCACTGGTCACCGGCCTCCATGCAGAATATGGCCCGTCTACAACCACTCTTTGCCTTCTGGGGACAAGCCATTTCTGGATCCACAAAGCAATGTCCCCTTGGATCCCATGCCTCCTTATTTTCTCAATAAGCCTTCCATGGGATACTTTATCAAATGCCTTGGACGAAGATGAAGGGAAGCTGTTTTTCCCAGAGAGTGGTGAATCTGTGGAATTCTCTACCCAGGGAAGCCGCTGAGGCTTCTTTACTAAATATATTTAAGATATATTTAGATAGATTTTTACATAGTAGGGGAATTAGGGTTATGGGGGAAAGGCAGGTAGATGGAGCCGAGTTTATGGACAGATCAGCCATGATCTTATTGAATGGCGGGCAGGCTAGATGGGCTAGATGGCCTACTCCTGCTCCTATTTCTTATGTTCTTATGTTGTTACGTATACCTAATTCCCTACAATCCAGACAGGATACTGGCAAACATCTTCAACACCTATTCCTAATCCCCCACTTCCTTCCTGTGATGGAGCGATCAGAACTGCCCACAATATTCCAAGTGCGGCTTAACCGAAGATTTCGACAGCAGCAACGTGACTTCTTGACTCTTAAAGTTCCCTTTGCTCTGTGGCCGTGTGGTCAGAGACTCTCCTGCCTAACAGGAGAGTGACCAGGTGACCAGATGAGGAGGTGACCAGGCATACAGATGAGGGTAGTGCAATGGATGTGATCTACATGGATTTTAGTAAGGCATTTGACAAGGTTCCACACGGTAGGCTTATTCAGAAAATCAGAAGGCATGGGATCCAGGGAAGTTTGGCCAGGTGGATTCAGAATTGGTTTGCCTGCAGAAGGCAGAGGGTCGTGGTGGAGGGAGTACATTCAGATTGGAGGTTTGTGACTAGTGGTGTCCCACAAGGATCTGCTCTGGGACCTCTACTTTTCGTGATTTTTATTAATGACCTGGATGTGGGGGTAGAAGGGTGGTTTGGCAAGTTTGCAGACGACACAAAGGTTGGTGGTGTTGTAGATAGTGTAAAGGATTGTCGAAGATTGCAGAGAGACATTGATAGGATGCAGAAGTGGGCTGGGAAGTGGCAAATGGAGTTCAACCCGGTGAAGTGTGAGGTGGTACACTTTGGAAGGACAAATACCATGGCAGAGTACAAAGTAAATGGCAGGATACTTAGTAGTGTGGAGCAGCAGAAGGATCTGAGGGTACATGTCCACAGATCCCTGAAAGTTGCCTCACGGGTAGATAGGGTAGTTAAGAAAGCTTATGGGGTGTTAGCTTTCATAAATCGAGGGATAGAGTTTAAGAGTCGCGAGGTAATGATGCAGCTCTATAAAACTCTAGTTAGGCCACACTTGGAGTATTGTGTCCAGTTCTGGTCGCCTCACTATAGGAAGGATGTGGAAGCATTGGAAAGGGTACAGAGGAGATTTACCAGGATGATTCCTGGTTTAAAGAATATGTTTTATGTTCAGAGATTAAGGGAGCTAGGGCTTTACTCTTTGGGGAGAAGAAGGATGAGAGGAGACATGATAGATAGGTGTACAAGATATTAAGAGGAATAGATAGAGTGGATAGCCAGCGCCTCTTCCACAGGGCACCACTGCTCAGTACAAGTGGACATAGCTTTAAGGTAAGGGAAGTGAAGTTCAAAGGGGATATAAGAGGAAGGTTTTTTACTCAGATAGTGGTTGGTGCGTTGGTGCATTGGTGCCTGAGTCTGCACTGCAGATACACTAGTGAAGTTTAAGAGACTACTAGACAGGTATATGGAGGAATTTAAGGTGGGGGGTTATATGGGAGGCAGGGTTTGAGGGTCGGCACAACATTGTGGGCCAAAGGGCCTGTAATGTGCTGTACTATTCTATGTTCCATGTAACACCGTTAACGGGTCTAAACTGCAGAGTCTGTCGAAAGATGTAGATAGACTAAGTGAGTGGACGAGGTTCTGGCAGACGGAGTATTATGTTGGTCCACTTGAAAGGAAATATAAGTCAAATGTTGAAAGGTTGCAGCGTGCTGTTTTTCAGAGGAAAGCAGCACAATACAGGCCCTTCGGCCCACAAAGCTGTGCCGAACATGGGAATGCTTGTGCATGAATCACAAATGACCAGTTTACAGGTGCAACAGTCTATCAAGAAGACAGAGAGAATGAATTAAAGACCAGGGAGGTTATGCTGTAACTGTACAAGGTACAGTTGAGGCTTCCCTTGGAGTACCACCTGCAGTTCTGGTATGTTAACTTGAAAGAAGATATTCTGGCTTTGGAGATGGTGCGTGGAGGTTCACCACAGATAAGGAATCCAACCTATGAGGTGAGAATGGGTCACTTGGGACTATACTCACGGGAATTCAGAATGAGGGGGATCTTATAGAACAGGTAAGCTTATGAAAGATATAGACAAGATAGAGGAAGAAAAATAAAGTTTCCACAGGCAGATGAAACTAGAACTAGAAGACATATCCTCAAAAATGTGTACAAGATGATGAGAGGCATTGATCGTGTGGATAGTGAGAGGCTTTTACTCTGGGCTGAAATAGCTAGCTCGAGAGGGCTCCGGTTTAAGGTGCTAGGGAGTAGGTACAGAGGAGATGTCAGGGGTTAGTATTTTACTCAGAGAGTGGTGAGTGCATGGAACGGGCTGCCGGCAACGGTGGTGGAGGCGGATACGATAGGGACTTTTAAAAGAATCCTGGATAGGTACTTGGAGCTTCGAAAAATAGAGGGCTATGGGTAATCATAGGCAATTTCTAAGGCAAGGACATGTTCGACACTGCTTTTTGGACTGAAGGGCCTGTGTTATGCTGCAGGTTTTCTATGTTCTATGTTCTAAAACTATATTTCGAATGGAGATGAGAAACTGCTTTTCCCAGAGAGCCGCGAATCTGTATAATGTTGTGCCCACAGAAGCAATAGAATTTTCCTTAGGAGATATATTTAAGACACCGTTGGATAGATTATGCCTTGCAGGGGAATTAGGCGTTATAGGGGGCAAAGGCAGGGAAGTAGAGCTGAGTCCATGGCCAGATCAGCCACGTTCAGCCATGATTGGAGGAGCGGGATCGAAGGGCCAGATAGCCGACTCCTGCTGATGTTTCTCATTTTATGTTTCAGAGACCTTTGACCCAAACTGCTTGATCTTTTCTCATAAAATAAACCTTAATTTCTGGAGCCAAGCCAATAAACCAGAAATAGTAACACTGAAGAGGAGGCAAAGGACGTTTTAAAGATGTTGTTTATAAAACTCTGATTAGGCTGAATTTGCGGTGTTGTATACATTCCTGCTTGGCCCGTTATCGGAAAGATGTCGAGGCTTTGGAGAAGGTGCAGAAGAGATTGACCTGGCTGCTGCCTAGAATTTGGGGCGTGTAATACAAACTTGGGTTATTTTATCTGGACAGGGGGAGGCTGAGGGGAAATCTAACACAGATTTATAAGAGAGACATAGATAGAGCAGGCAAACAGTATCTTTTTCCCGGAGCTGGAATGTCTAATACCAGAGGGCATGCACTGAAGGTGAGAGGGGGATATTAGAGGCAAGTTTCTTTGCACAGACAGTGGTGGAATGCCCTGCTTGTGGTGATGGTGGAGGCAGATACTGTACATTTGGGACATTTTAAAGGCGTTTAGATAGGCACGAGCATTATGAGGAAAAAGCAGGGATATGGACGTTGCATAGGAAGAAGAGATTAGTTTACTTGATCATTTGATTACTAATTTAATTGGCTCGGCATAACATTGTGGGCCGAAGAGCCTGCTCTATGTTGCGCTGTTCTGTGGTCTATGTTCGATTTCTACTATCTTCCCTGCACTGGCAAGACATTATATGCAATCCTGTCTAGACCAAGGTCCCTTGCAACGTGAGAGGTGGGAGCCTGGAATGTTCTGACAGGGGTTGTGATAGAAGCAGATACAATCGGACGTTTAAGAGTACCTTAGATAGGAATATCAATAGGGATGTCGTTTGGGGGCAGGTTGAGCGAGATAGGACTTCTCTCTATGGAGTGGAGGAGGATAAGACGTGACTTAATAGAGATGTACACGGTGGAGTGGACAACCCAAGACCTTTTCCACGGGAGAAATTGATAATATCAGGAGAAGTTAGCATAATTTTGAGGTGATTGAAGGAAAGTGTAGAGGGGATGTCAGAGATATGTTATTTACACAGAGAGTGGTGGATGCGTGGAACACGCTACCGTGGATGGTGGTAGAGGAAGATACATTAAGGGCATTTAAGAAACACTTAGATTGGTATATGAAAGAAAGACAGAGGGGTATGTAGGAGGGAAGGGTTAGATTTATCTTCCACGTGGTGTCTGTACTGCGCTGCAGTGTTCTGTGAAAGAGCAGATAATGAAAGAATATGGACATTGTTTAGGTAGAAGGGATTCGTTTTGTCAGTTAACTCGGATTGCATTATTTGGGCACAATATCGTGAACCGAAGGGTCTGATCCTGTACTGCACTGTTCAATGTTCTTCATAGATATGCAGATTAGAGGAGGCTGAGAGTCGGTTTCCTTGAAGTGGAATCTTCTTCTTAAGCCCAGCACACCTACTGAGGCATAAGCCACAGACAGCAGCTCGTCAGATTCCTCTGTCCTGGCCAAGTTGACCCCAAGTGTACCATACTGAAGATCTTTTCTCTCGCATGGATGAAGTCCTTGGAGGTTCTGTTGCTGTTTCTGTAGCTCTGTTTTTCTTTTACCGGACGAGGTTGCCAGCCCTGTACCAACCTTCCTCCTTTCACAACCAGGCTTGAGGACGTCGGCTCCGGAGTTTTACTCGAGATGGTGAATATGTGGAATTTATTGCCACATAAGACTGTGAAAGCCAAGGCATTGGATATATTTAAAGCCGAGTTTGATAGGCTCTTGATTTGTAAGGACGTCAAAGGTTGCATGAAGAAGACAGGAGAATTGGGTTGACAAAGAAAATTAATCAGCCATGATCAAATGACGCAGCAGACTTGAATGGCTCAATGGCCTAATTCTGCTCCTATGGCTTATGGTCTTAATGTGGGGGAGCCCGACAGGTTGAGAGAAGCAATCCATTTCCCACAGCAGAGGATAGTAATCAAGGGCTGGTGATCAGATTCAAAGACACTTACTTTCTGTGATCCATGCCTTGTCCCTGAACTGCAGTCTCTCTCTCTCTCTCTCTCTCTCTCTCTCTCTCTCTCTCTCTCTCTCTCTCTCTCTCTCTCTCTCTCTCTCTCTCTCTCTCTCTCTCTCTCTCTCTCTCGCTCTCGCGCTCTCTCTCTCGTCAATATTATTTTACCACCTGTGAAGTTCTGTACCATTATGGAAATACTTCCAACCAACCATGGCCTCAGCCTGTCCCAAGATGCCTCAGGTGTCATGAAGTGACAACGAGTTACAGAGTCACACCGTAATACACAGGCCCTTCGGCGCAACCCGTCCATGGCCTCCCAGATTCCTACCCTTTAGTCTGAGTTTGGCCCATGTTCTCCTGAAGCTTCCGTGTATATATACCTGTCCAAATGTCCTTTGTACCCACCTGCACGATATTCCATGCTCTGTGTTCTCATGCCCATTCTTCCATTGGGCAGAGGATAGAAAAGCCTGAAAGCGCGTACCATCCAGGGACAGCTTCTATCCCACTGTTATAAAACTCTTGAATTAACCTCTTGTACAAAAAGCTAGACGCTTGGCCTCACCATCTACCTCATTACGATCTTGCATTTAATCCTTTACCTGCTCTGCAGTTTTTCGGTGGCTTTTACATTTTATTCTGCATTGTTGTTGTTTTTCCTTATTCTAGCTCGCTGCACTGTGTAATCATTGGATCTGAATAAACAGTACGCAAGACAGGCTGTTCACTATCTCGGTACATGTAACAAGAATAAAGCAATAACAATACCTCCCAGATGTCACGCTGAAATTAATATTGACTCTACAGTTGATGACTGCAAATATAATTAGAATATTATAATCGAGATTGAACCCAGTGAGAGAGAGAGAGAGAGAGTCAACATTTACATCATATGGAGAGCGTGCCTGTGGGCTGTTGGCAGGGATCGCTGTAAAAGTGTATCCTTCCTAACTAATTAAACTAAATTAACTTTTAATCACCCCGCTCTTTCTTCGAGAACGCTGGTTTATCATTGCTTATGTCAATATGGATGGGAAATTACGGCGAATGAGGGCAGACTTCGTCATTGTATTATGTGGGTGATAACTTCACCCCTGCATTTCGTGTGGGGCCTCTGTGAATGTCCGTCCAAGCGAAACATCTTCTCCCCCAACGACACAGCGTGACGCTTTTATTATTGCCCGAGGTATAAACTTCGAAACGTAGCCCGAATCGGGGGCAGTCTGACATGCTTGGGTCACAGTCCGTGCAGTGTTATTTATAGGTGCGCACACTGTCTCCAGATGGCGGAGGGAGGGACGGAAAATATGGAAATTTATGGCGCTGCCCAAACTAACCACACTTCTTGGTTCCGGATTTAGGGCGCTGCTGGTCGCAGCTTCTCGAACGTTCTTTTGGATGATTTTAAAATCTTCTCGGAAGCGAGCAGCTCATGGGGCTTTCACGCAGGTTTCAGCTAGTTCGTGGGCAATGATGACCGGGCCACGGCCACGCTGACAAAGGGAACAGGCCTCTAACTTGTGGACCTGCCCCTTCGCAGACCACATTCTGCCTGCCTCCCCGCACAGCGGCCTGGCAGCATGCCACCTCACTGCCTTCCGTTAGGGGCAAGTCCAGGTTTGTTGTTGTCAGAGCGTACCCAGGGGACAAATCAGCTGCTTGCAGCAGCAATCCGCACTCAGCAGGTCAGGCAGCATCTATGGAGAGGAACTCACAGTCGACCTTTCGGACCCAGACCCTTCATCAAGTCCTGATTTGAGTCCTGATGAAGGGTTCCGACTCTTTACTCATACATGCTCTCTGTCTTGCTGAATTCCTCCGGCATTTTGTGTGTGTTGCTCGAGATTTCCAGCATCTGCGGAATCTCTTATGTGTAAGTCTGGAGCCGCAGTAAATTAACTACATGATGAGCACGGAACACAGCACAATACAGGGCCTTCGGCCCACGATGTTGTACCAAACTTTTAACCTTCTTTAAGATGAGAATAACCCTTCCCCCCCCCCAACATAGCCCTCCGTTTGTTTCTAAGATTTTCTGAAATGTTCCTAATATACGTATCTGTCTCTATCACCACCCCTGACAGTGCATTCCGCGCACCCACCACTCTCTGCGTAAAAAAAAAACAAAACCTTTGACATTCCTCCTATTCTTTCCGACAATCGGCTTAAAATGATGGCCCCTCGTATTCGCCATTTCTATCCCAGGAGTAAGTCTCCGGCTATCCATCCTGTCAATGGTCTCCTCATCCTATACACCTCTATCAAGTCACCTCTCATCCTCTCCAAATAGAAAAGGCCTAGCTCATTCATGCTGCCCTCAGAAGACTTGCTCTGTAATCCAGGCAGCATCCTGGTAATCTCCTCTGCACCCTCTCTAAAGCTTCTACGCCCTTCCTGTAATGAGACTGAACACAACACTGAAGTGAGGTCCAACCAGGGTTTTACAAAGCTGCAGCCTTACCCCGTGGCTCTCGAACTCGATCCCCTGACTAATGAAAGTTAGCACAGCATACGCTTTCTTAACCACCCTATCATCTTGCGTGGCTACTTGGAGGGAATGTGGACCCCAAGATCCTTCTGTTCCTCTACACTGCTAAGAACCTTGCCACTAACCCTGCATTCCTCCTTCTAGCTCGAAAGTGAATCATCTCCCAATTTTCCAGGATGAGCACCAACATGAGGATAAACTTATGTTAACATCAACTTAAATCTACAGAAACTATGCACAACTTACACATATGCAAACTAAATACGAGAACATTAGAGTAAGTTGAGAGAGAAAGGGTGGTGGGGATTCCTGATGATGTTACTTTCATGAGACATTGTCTCCTGAGAATCAAAGTTCAAAAGTCAAAGTTAATTTATAATTAATTTGCATATACGTTACCATATACTGCTTTGAGATTCGTTCATGCAGGCGTTTAGAGGAACGTAAAGAAATACAATAGAATTTATGAAAAATTATAAATTACAAAGATGGCAACTAACAAATGTGAAAAAGAAGACAAATCGTGCAAATAATGAAAAATGTAAAAAATATATAATTCTGAGCTATAGAGTCCTTGAAAATAACTTATTTTAGCGACACGGAGCGGAGTAGGCCGTTCTGACCCTTCGAGCCACGCCGCCCCAGCAAACCCACAAACCCCGTTAACCCTAACCAAATCACGGGAAACTTTACAATGACCAATTAACAAACATTTAACAAGATTTGGACTGCGTGAGGAAACCGGAGCACCCGGGGGGTGGGGGAGACCACGCATCCCACAGGGAGGATGTACAGAGACTTTTTGCAGAACGGAGCCAGAAATGAACTCCGAACTGCCGAGCTGTAATAACATCGCGTTAACCGCGACGCTATCGTGACGCCCACAGAGTGTGATATCAAAGTTCAAAGTAAATTTATCATCAAAGTGCAAATATGTCACCATATACAACCTGGGGATTCATTTTCTTGCAGGCATCCACAGTAGATACAAAGAAACACAACAGAATCAATGCAGGACTACACACAAAGACGGACAATCAATCAATGTGCAAAAGACAACAAACTGTATAAATACAATAAGAGAGAAAATAATAAGAACAAATAAATAATATTGAGAACGTGAGCGTAGAGTCCTTGACAGTGAGACCATGGGCTGGAGAATCAAGTCAGAGTTGCGGTGAGTGGAGTTATCCTCTTTGGTTCAGGAGCTTGAAGTACATATATGGAATGTGTTGCCGGAGAGAGTAGCTGAGGCCTGTACAATAATCCACAGAGTGCTTGAGGAGCTCAGCAGATGAGACAGCATCTACGGAGAAAAATAAACAGTCAACATGTTGAGCTGAGACCCTTCATCAAGACTGGCAAGGAGGGGGCAGAAGCCGGAGTAAGATGGTGGGTGTGGGGAGGGAGTACGCACTGGCAGGTGATAGGTGAAACAACCTTTAAAATACGTTTGGACAGGTATATGGATAGGAAGGCTTGGAACAACACGAGCCCGCAACAGGCAACTGGGACTAGCATGGTTGGGGTATCTTGATCGGCATGGACAAATTGGGCCGAAGGGCCTGCGTCTGTGCTATATGGCTCTGTGAAGTATGTCTGAAGGGGAAGGTTCGGGAGAGTTTTCGCATGGATGGAAAATTGAACATCCTTAACAGTGGTGATGATGAGCAGAGAGAACGGAGTCCAAGTTCATAGGTCACAGGAAGTGCCTACACAGGATGGTTAGACGGCAAATGGTATGCTTGCCTTTATTTATCAAGGCATTGAGTTCAAAGGTCAGGAAGTTATGTTACAGCTTTATAAAACTCTCATTAAGTCATATTTAGAATATTATATACAGTTCTGATCACCCCATATAGGAAGGATGTGGAGGTTTTGGAGAGAGTGCAGAAGAGCTTTACCAGAGAGTTGCCAGAATTTAGAGGGCATCTGCGATCATGAAAGGTTGGATAAACTTGAGTTGTTTCCTCTGGAGTGGCGGAGGATGAGGGGAGATCTGCTAGAAGTGCATAAGATTATGAGAGGCATAGGTAAAGTAGACGGGCAAGCTTTGAAATGACCTATTCCAGAGAGCATACATTTAAGGTGGGAAAAAGTAAGTTCAAAGCGGACGGTGGTAGGTGTCTGGAATGCGTTCCCTAGGATGGTGGTAGAGGCAGAAACATTGCAGCACACAAAAATGCAGGAGGAACTCAGCAAGCCAGGCAGCATCTACAGAAAAGAGTGCAGGCCACATTTCGGGCCGAACCCCTTCCTTCAAGACTTTTTATCTCCAGTCCTGAGGAAGCATGTCGGCCTGAAATGTGGGCTGTTCTGTTTTCCATAGATGCTGCCTGGCCTGCTGAGTTCCTCATGCATTCTGTGCGCGGCGTTAGGATTTTCAGCATCTGCAGATCTCCTCTTGTTTAAGGCAGAAGCATTGTAGATCTTTAAGAGGCGTTTAGATAGGCACATGAGTGTGAGGGAAATGGAAGGACATGGACATTGTGTGGACAGAAGAGATCAGTATCGCTAGCCATTTGATTACTAATTTAATTGATTCGGCACAACATTGTGGGCCAAACAACCTGTTTCTCTGCTATACTGTCCTATGTCCTATGTTCTATCAGTAAGTCTGCAGATTCCGGATTATCTAAGATAACACGAACACTTAGAGGGAAAGGCTGTGGGAAGAAAAACGGAGTTAACATACGTCAAAACGCGTAAGTCCCTCTGTCAGGACGAGGAACGTCTGCGGCAGTTTGGAATGGAAAATTGTTCTCCTTATCTCCCTCCCCCTCGCCTCTCCTTCCTGTTTGTGCCGTAAATTGAAATGCTGCACAATAAACTCTCCGCGCAGATGTTTGCTGTTCCTCATCAATAACTACAAATTTAATCTGCTGAGATGTCTCCTGGGAACCGTGCAGATTAGAATCAACTCAAGCGTGGGAAACAACGCAGGCAGTCTGGAGGGGGTAAGTGGGGTGGGGGGGGGGGGGGCCTGCGCCTCTTCGCACAGACACAAAACGTCCCGACGCGCCAAAGAGCCGCAGAAATCCTTCTCAGTGCAAGGAAACAGAGACGGAGATGCCGCGGGCATCCTCAGAAATGCTGACGACGGGATTGTTGTCGAGGGATAACTTCATCTACGTGTGTAGCACCTCACCCTGAGACACTGGTGCACCCTCGGCCACATCCCTCTAACCAGGCTTACTACCGCCCCTACCAGAGTTGAATGCTCCCTCACCGATGCCCCACCAACATCACTGCGCAGACCCCATTCAGCGCCCCAATAGGGCCACACTCGTTCAGCATCGATCCACCCTCAGCGTGAAGCTCCCTCTGTACTGCCCCTCCCACAGTGTAACCCTCCCCAAGTAACCCCTACACAGTGTGGCCCTCCTTCAGTATCACCCCTCCCACAGTCACCATCCCTAAATTGCGCCCCACCCACTATGTGACCTTCCCTCAGTAACGCCCTTTTCAAACTGTGACGCACCCTCAGTACTGACCCTCCCACGGTATGAGATTTAATCAGGACCACCCTTCCCAAAAGTTTGCCACGCCCTCAGTGCCTCTCCTCTCACAGTAAGACCTTCCCTCTGCACCGCCCACTCCCCACAGCCTCTCAGTGATGCCCCTCCCACAATTTACCCTCCATCACGACTACTCCTCAAACTCTGTGGCGCTTCCTCAATGTGCTCCCTCCAATTGTGAGACCCTCCTTCATAAAGTTCCCTCGGAGAGCGTGACTTACGCTCTGAAGTCCCACTAATAGTGACCCACACTCAATGAATTCCTGTGACACTCTGACCCTCCATAACTGAACTCCCTTGGACATTCTGACCCTACCTCGGGGAATTGACCCTCATTCAGTGATCTCCCTCTGCCAGTTTGACACTACTTCCGAAAGCGCATTCAAGCAGGAAGGCGTCACCCCCTCACAGTGAGCTCCCCCAAACGCGTGATGCTCCCCAGTCACGTTACACCCTTCCACACTGACTTCCAACTGAGATTGTGAGCTTCCCTCAACTGAGACCTGAGAGTGTGACACTCGCTAACATTTCACGTTTGCCAGTGAGTCCCACCCACAGTGAAATCCCTCTAACAGTGACGGTCCCTCAGTGTGACAGTCTGATCCTCCTCTCTCAATTGTCTGCGCCTTCATAGTGAGATCCCTCTGCTGTGTGTGTCTCTCACTCATTGTCAGGTTCTGACCCTCCACCAGTGAGACCGCTATGACAGTGAGACCCACCCTCAGAGAGTTCCCTATGACTGTGAGACTCTCCCTCAGTGAGATCCCTATGACAGTGAGACTCTCCCTCAGTGAGATCCCTATGACAGTGAAACTCCTTCAGTGAGATCACTATGACAGTGAGACCCTCCCTCAGTGAGATCCCTATGACTGTGAGAAACTCCCTCACTGAGATCCCTATGACAGTGAAACTCCTTCAGTGAGATCACTATGACAGTGAGACCCTCCCTCAGTGAGATCCCTGTGACTGTGTAACCCTCCCTCAGTGAGATCCCTGACTGTGAGACTCTCCCTCAGTGAGATCTGTATCTGTGAGACCCTCCCTCAGTGAGATCCGTATGACAGTGAATCTCCCTCGGTGGGATCCCTCTGACAGTGAAACACCTTGGGTGAGATCAATATGACAGTGAGACCCTCCCTCAGGGAGACCCCTATGACTGTGAGACGCTCCCTCAGTGAAATCTCTATGTAAGTGAAACTCCTTCAGTGAGATAACTATGACAGCGATACCCTCACTCAGTGGGATCCCTGTGACTGTGAGACTCTCCCTCAGTAAGATGCCTATGACAGTGAATCTACCTCGGTGTAATCCCTATGATAGTGAGACACCCCTCAGTGAGATCCCTCTGACATTGAGACCTTCCTTCAGTGGGATCCTTATATATGTGAGACACACCCTCAGTGAAATCCCAGTGACTGTGAGACTCTCCCACAGTGAGATCCCTACGACTGTAAGACCCTCCCTCGGTGAGATCACAATGTGTATGACACTCTCCCTCAGTGAGATTCATATGAGTTTGAAACGCTCCCTGCCTTGGTCAGAATCCTATGATTGTGAGACCCTCCCTCAGTGAGATCCCTATGACAGTGAAACTCCTTCGGTGAGATCATAATGACAGTAAGACACTCCCTCAGTGAAATCCCTATGTAATTGAAACTCCTTCGGTGAGATAACTATGACAGCGATACCCTCACTCCGTGAGATCCCTATGACAGTGAATCTACCTCGGTGTAATCCCTATGACAGTGAGACACCCCTCAGTGAGATCCCTCTGACATTGAGACCTTCCTTCAGTGGGATCCTTATATATGTGAGACACACCCTCAGTGAAATCCCAGTGACTGTGAGACTCTCCCTCAGTGAGATCCCTGTGGCTGTGAGACCCTCCCTCAGTGAGATCCCTGTGGCTGTGAGACCCTCCCTCAGTGAGATCCTTATGACAGTGAGATCCTCTCTCAGTGAGATCCCTATGCCTCCTTGAGCCACCCGCCGTGAGATCCCTATACCTGTGAGACCCTCCCCCTCAGTGGGATCCCAATGACAGTGAGACCCTCACTGAGATCCCTATGACTCTGAGACCCTCCCTCTGTGAGATCCCTATGACTGTGAGTCCCTCAGCGTGATCCCCAAGACTGAGACACTCCCTCAGTGAGATCCCTATGACTGTGAGACCCTCCCTCAGTGTGATCCCTATGACTGAGAACCTCTCTCAGTGAGATCCCTATGACAGTGAAACTCCTCAGTGCAATCATATGACATTGAGAACCTACCTCACTGAGATCCCTATGACAGTGAGAACCTGCCTCACTGAGATCCCTATGACTGTGAAGCCCTCCCTGGGTGAGATCCCTATGGCGGTGAGACCCTCCCGCAGTGATATCCCTATGTAAGTGAATCTCCCTCGGTGTGATCTCTATGACTGTGTGACCCACCCTCAGTGAGATCCCTATAACAGTGAAGCCCTCCCTGGATGAGATCCCTATGACAGTGAGACGCTCCTTCAGTGAGATCCCTATGACTGTGAGAATCTCCCTCAGTGAGAACACTATGACAGTGAAACTCCTCAGTGCAATCATATGACAGTGAGAACCTACCTCACTGAGATCCCTATGAATATGAGACAGTGAGATCCCTATGAATATGAGACAGTGAGATCCCTATGACTGTGAGACCCTCCCTCAGTGATATCCCTATGACAGTGAAACTCCTCAGTGCAATCATATGACATTGAGAACCTACCTCTGAGATCCCTCGGAGTGATCAGTATGTCTGTGAGGCCCTCTCTCAGTGAGATCCCCATGACAGTGAGACCCTACCTCAGTGGGATCCCTATGACTGTAAGTCCCTCCCTCAGTGATATCCCTTTGACTGTGAGGCCGTCCCTCAGTGAGATCCCTATGACTGTGAATCTCCCTCAGTGAGAACCCTATGACTGTGAGACTCTCCCTAAGTGAGATCCCTATGACTGTGAATCTCCCTCGGAGTGAACAGTATGTCTGTGAGGCCCTCTCTCAGTGAGTTCCCTATGACTGTGAGCCCCTCTAGTGGTGAGTTCTCTATGAATTTGAGATCCCTATGACAGTGAAAATCCATCGTGAGACCCCTCTCACTGTGAGACCCCCCCCCCCAGTGAGATCCTTATGACTATGACACCTTCTCTCAGTGAGATCCCTGTGACTGTGAGACCCTCCCTCAGTGAGATCTGTATGACAGTGGATCTCCCTCAGTGAGATCCTTATGACCGTGAGACACCCTTAGTGAGATCCCTATGACAGTGAATCTCCCTCAGTGAGATCCTTATGACGGTGAGACCCTCCCTCAGTGGGATCCCTATGACTGTAAGTCCCTCCCTCAGTGATATCCCTTTGACTGTGAGGCCGTCCCTCTGTGAGATCCCCGTGAATGTGAGACCATCCCTCAGCGAGATCCCCATGACTGTGATACCGTCCCTCAGTGAGATCCCTATTACTGTGAGACCCTCCCTCAGTGATATCCCTTTGACTGTGAGGCCGTCCCTCTGTGAGATCCCCGTGAATGTGAGACCATCCCTCAGCGAGATCCCCATGACTTTGATACCCTCCCTCAGTGAGATCCCTATTACTGTGAGACCCTCCCTCAGTGAGATCCCCATGACTGTGAATCTCCCTCAGTGAGATCCCCATGACTGTGAGAATATCCCTCAGTGAGATCCCTATGACAGTGAATCTCCCTCAGAGATCCCCATGACTGTGAGACCCTCCCTCAGTGAGATCCCTATTACTGTGAGACCCTCCCTCAGTGAAATCCCTATTACTGTGAGACCCTCCCTCAGTGAGTTCCCTATGACTGTGAGCCCCTCTAGTGGTGAGTTCTCTATGAATTTGAGATCCCTATGACAGTGAAACTCCATCGTGAGATCCCTCTCACTGTGAGACCCTCCCACAGTGAGATCCCCATGACTGTGAGACCCTCCCTCAGTGAGATCCCTATTACTGTGAGACCCTCCCTCAGTGAGATCCCCATGACTGTGAGACCCTCCCTCAGTGAGAACCCTATGACTGTGAGACTCTCCCTAAGTGAGATCCCTGTGACTGTGAAACTCCTTCGGTGAGATCACTAGGACAGTGAGACCCTCCCTCAGTGAGATCCCTATGGCAGTGAGACCCTCCCTCAGTGAGATCCCTATGTCTGTGAGACCCTGCCTCAGTAAGATCCCTATGACAGTTTATCTGCCTCAGTGAGATCCCTATGACAGTGAATCTCCCTCGGTGTGATCCCTATGACTGTGAGACCCTCTCTCAGTGTGATCCCTGAGACTGAGAGACTCTCCCTCAGTGAGATCCTTATGACAGTGAGATCCTCTCACAGTGAGATTCCTATGCCTCCTTGAGCCACCCGCAGTCAGATCCCTATATCTGTGAGACATTCTCTCAGAGATATCCCTATGACAGTTAGTCCGTCCCTCAGTTAGATCCCTATGACAGTGAATCTCCCTGAGTGAGATCCTTATGACAGTGAGACCCTCCCTCAGTGAGATCCCTATGACTGTGAGTTCCTCAGCGTGATCCCCAAGACTGTGACCCTCCCTCAGTGAGATCCCTATGTCTGTGAGACTCTCCCTCAGTGAGATCCCTATGTCTGAGATTCTCCCACAGTGAGATCCCTATGACAGTGAGACCTTCCCTCAGTGAGATCCCTATGACAGTGAGACCCTCCTTCAGTGAGATCCCTATTACTGTGAGACCCTCCCTCGGTGAGATCACTATGTCTATGAGACCCTCCCTCAGTGAGATTCATATGAGTTTTGAATCCCTCCCTCCCTTTGTCATATACCTATGATTGTGAATGATCCCTCAGTGAGTTCCCTGTGAATGTGAGACCTTCCCTCAAAATGATCACTCTGACACTTTGAGGATGTCCTCAATGTGATTACTATCACAGTGATCCTCTCCCTCAGTGATTTCCCTATGACAATGACCATCACTCAGTGATCTCCCTATGACAAAGCGCCTTCCCTAATTGTGATCACAATGACAATGAGACCTTCCTTCAGTGTGATCCCTTCCTCTTTGAGAACCCCCCCCCCCACCCTGTGGGAACCCTCTGACGCTGTGTTTCTACCTCTGACGGTGTGGTCAATGCTCAGTGAAATCCTTCTGATATTGTGACCTGCTCTCAGTGAGATGATTTTAACTGTTGGAGTGTCCATCACTTCTTCAGTGAGATCCCTCTGATCGTGTCCTTTTCTCTGAATTTCACACTCACAGTCGGACCCTTCCTCAGTGAGACCCCTTTCATTGTGAGCATTCTGTGCTTCACCCTCCACATCATGAGATCCCTCTGGCAGTGTGATGCTCTCTCTGTAATTTCACTCTGACCATAAGATACAGGAGCAAAATTAGGCCACTCGGCCCATTGAGTCTGCTATTCCATTCTATCATGGCAGATTACTATCTTTCTCAACCCATTCTCTTGACTTCTCCCTACAACCTTTGACTAACTAAGAATCTATCAACCTCTGCTTTAAATATGCTCAATGACTTGGTCTCCATTGATGGTGGCAATGAATTCCACAGATTCACCACCCTTTTCATCTCGAGTCTAAATGGAAGTCTCTCTATTCTGACGCTGTGCCCTATGGTCCTAGACCTGCACACAATAGGAAATATCTTCTCCACCACTACTCTGACTAGGCCTGTCATTATTTGATAGCTTTCAATGAGATCCCCCTCATTTGTTTAAACTCCAGCAATACAGAACTATTGCCATCAAATGCTCCTCATACATTAACCCTTTCATTCCTAGCATTATTCTTGTAAACTTCCCCTGGACCACATCCAATGTCATCACATCTTTTCTTAGAGAAGGGACCAAAAACTGTTCACAATGCTCCAACTGCAGTCTGAGCAATGCTTCATAAAGCCTCAACATTACATCCTTGCTTTTATATTCTCATCCTCTCAGTTTGTTCCTTGCCATTGAGCAAGGTTCCCTCAGTGAGCTCCCTCTAACTGTGTGGTCATCCTTCAGTAATCTGTGTCTTGTGATTCTGCACCCGCCCCCCCATTTTTATTCCTCTAGTGGTGTGACACTCCCTCAGTGAAATTCCCCTAACAGTGGGACCATCCCTCGGTGAGATCCCTCCAGCAATGTGACACTCCCTCAGTGAGATCCCTCTAACAATCTGACCCTTCCTCAGGAAGTTCCCTCTGACAGTGTGACCCTTCCTCAGGAAGTTCCCTCTGACAGTGTGACCCTTCCTCAGGAAGATCCCACTGACAATGAGTTCTTCTTCCTGAATGCTCCCTCGTATTGAGAGGCTCTCTGTCTAACAGTACGACACTGGCTCTGCAAAGTCCCACTGAGAGTGTGACCCTCCCTCAATGAGCAACCTCAGATCCTGCGACCATCTTTCAGAAGCTCCTTCTGGCTGTGTAACATGCCCTCTGCCTCTCAAACCTGCCCCAATTTATCAGGACCACAGCAAACGCAGGTCCCTTAGCAATGTCGGTAATCCCTCCTATCCATCCACAATCTCCGCCCATATCATCAGGCAGGAGGTAGTTAGGATGGGAAACTGCTTTTGCTCCCAGGCGGTAGGACTACCTCCTGCCACCACCCAGGTCTCGTCACACATGAAGCGCCAGTAGCGTTATATTGCTTACATTTTGCAACTTACATGCACCTTATTTACTTTCATATATTTATTTATTTCGCGATAAGGCGCAGAGTCATCCATTCTAGCCCTTCAAGCAGCACTGCCCAGCGACCCCCGACAACCCCGACTTAACCGTACTCTAATCACAGGATAATTTAAAAAGACCAATTATCCTACCTGTTATGTCTTCAGACTTGGGAGGAAACCAGAGCACCCGGAGAAAAGCCATACACTCCCCGGGGAGGACATACAGAGGACGGCGGGATTGAACTCCGAACTGTAAGAGTGTCACGCTAACCATAGTGCTGCCGTGGCACACACTGTAACACGGCGGTTATAAACTATTTGTTATTTTATTTGCGATAATATTATGTTGTGTGAGTTATATGTACTATGATGTGCATCTTGGTCCGGAGGAACTTTGTCTTATTTGGCGGTGTACATATGTACCTCTGAATGTCAATAAACCTGAACTTTAACCGATGCTTATCTATCTCTGCCTGCTGTCATGCCCATCGTGCCTTTTAATTTCATTATCTAAACACCTCCTCCTTCCCCCACCCCCAGGTGATATTTATGAATCAATATCTTGGATTCAGCAATATATATAAAGGAAATACAAAAAACAAAGATCACTTATGTTTGTTTCAACATCAAACGCAGACAACACTGGCACACTCTGACCGCCTCAGTTTTGTTCTCACCGATTGGCCCCGGTTGCCTTTATAGGGTCTAGAGGGTGCCCAGATCATCCTTGCATTTAATCATAGAGTCACAGAATGCTGCAGCATAGATACAGTCCCATCAGCCCATCTAGTAGGTGCCGAGCTGACCCTCTGTCTAGTCCCATCTATCTACACCTGGTCCATATTGTGCCAAGGCCTTCCCACCCACGTGCCTATCCAGACTTCGAAACGCCAAGGAATATAGATCCAAACCATAAAACCATAAGAAATAGGAGCAAATTTCGGCCATTCAGCCGACTGAGTCCGCTATTCCATCCTTGTTGATTCATTATCCCTCTCAACCCCATTTAACTGCCTTCTTTGACTCCCTGGCTAATCAAGAAGCTATTAACCTCCATTTTAAATATACCAAATGTTTTGGCCTCCACAGCCATCTGTGGAAATAAATTCCACCTTTATAATGTCCTCCGGCTAAAGAAATTCCTCGTCATCTCTGTGCTAAATGGACGTTCCTCTATTCTGAGGCTGTACCGCCTCTTTTAATAGGACAACCCTTTCATCTCAGGTCAATCTCCTCTGGTCTGACTCCAATCCTTTCTTAGGAAAGGGACCTGAGCCCACGCACACAGTATTCCAGGGTTGGCGACTCCAACTGGAACATGGGGGCGCCATGGTATCAATCGTGGCAACGCTAATACAGCCCGGGGCGTCAGAGTTTGGAGTTCAATTCTTGCTCCGTCTGTGCGGAGCTTGTATGGTCTCCCCTGGAGCCACATGGGTGTCTGTTGCTCCAGTTTCCTCCCACATTCGAAAAACACAGCAGTTAGTAGGTTAATTGTAAATTGTCCTGTGATTAGGTAGGGGTTGAATAGGTGGGTTGCTGGGGGGTGGGGCGAGTCTCATTGGACTGGAAAGTCCTGTTTCCCACTGTATCTCTAAATAATAATAAAATATAACCCCCCTGTTCTTAAACTCCAACCTCTTCACCATAAAGGCTAACAAGCTGTTTGCCTTCATAGCTGCATTTATTTCAGCCTGCTATGCCTCACGCAGTAGAATGCCTCAATCACTCACTCGACTGCAGTCTTCCCTCTATGAGGATAACAATCTGCGCTCTGATTCCCCTTACCGAATTTCCCCACATTATGAGACACATTTGATGGCTCTGGGCCTGTACTCGCTGGAGCTTAAAAGATGGAAATCTACCGAATGTTAAATGACCTAGATACAGTGGATGTGCAGAGGATGTTTCCTATGATGTGGGAGTCTCAGACCAGAGGGCACAGCCTAGGGACACAAGGACGTCCCTTTAGAGCAGAGATTATGAGGAATTTCTTTAGACAGAGGGTGTTGATTTTGTGGAGTACATTGCCACAGGAGACCAAGTCTCTGGATATATTTGAAGTGGAGGTTCATATGCTCTTGACTGGTAAGGGCATGAAAGATTACAGGGAGAAGACAGGAGAATAGAGTTGAGAGGGAAAATAAATGTTAGAATGGCAGAGCAGACTCGAAGGGCTGTGCTGCTTAATTCTGCTCCTTTGACTTATGGTCTAATGGTCTTATTAAACTCCATTGGACAGGTTTTCACCCACTCATCCATTGTGTATTACAGTGCAAAATCACATTGCAACACGCCCTCCTACCTATTCATCAGCAAATGTAGAAACCTGGCATTTCGTTTCCTCCTGATAGTCATTAGTGTAATTAATAAATTACTTGGGTTTGCTTACTTACCAGTTGCATCTCTCCAGCCCGAAAAGGACTCATTTATTCCAACTCTACTTTCTCTGTGACAGCTAGTTTTCGATCCCTGCCAACACACATCTTTCAGTACCATGGGCGCTTAAGTAATGTTCCGGCCTTATATGTGGCTGCTTGTCAGGTGCCTTCTGCAATTCTAAATAAGCTACGTCTACAGGTTCCTCTTTATCAACACTCCCTGTCATTTCCTCGAGGTATTCAAGGAAACCTGTCAATAAAACCTTTCATAAAACAATGTTGTCTGGGTTTGATTAGATCCAGGTTTCCTAAATTGTGAGTTATTTCCTTGCTGATTATTGAATCTAGTATCTTGCCAACGACAGACGTCAAACCAACTGGCCTGTAGTTTCCCGCCTTCTGTTCTCCTTGAAAGGAATCCAATTTATTGCCAGATGCATAAGTACACGCATGTTCAATGAAAAACTTACTCGCTGCAGCACAGAGCGTGAGAAGCACAACATGCACAAGAAAAACATAAATTAAAAATAAATTATACTTAAATTTTACACGGAAGAATATAACAAGAAAACAATACAGGGAGGAAAACTCAAAATGCTGGAGGAATGCAGCAGGTCAGACTTTTTAGGCCAAGACCCTTCTTCAGGTCTCAAGATCAATGCCTATTCTTGACGTTAATCCTCAAGAAGGGATTCAGCCCAAAACATCGGCTGCTTATTCCTTTCCATTGATGCTGCCTGCCCTGCAGAGTGTTCCTCCAGCACTGTGTAGGTGTTACTCTGAATTTCCACCATCTGCAGAATTTTGGGTGTTGACAATTGTTGCTAAACTGTAGTGATGACCCTTGTGCAGTTTGTTCTAGAGGTAAATGGTTGAAGGGAATGGACTGTTCCTGAATCTGGTGGTAAGGGACCTCAGACTTCTTTACCTTCTGCCCAAAGGGAGCAGCAAGAAGATAGCACGGCTCGGATAGTGGGGTTCTTGAATGATCCATGTTGCCTTGATCAGGTAGTGCCTCCTATAGGTACTACCGACGATGGGGAAGGATGTAGCGTGATATATTGGGCTTTCTTGTTGAATGAGGGTTTCACTTTGTCTATTTTCCAGTCAACTAATTTCCCAAGTTCTCAACATTTTCCAACCAATTAATCCACTTTTTCTACCACCACTTCATTTAAAATGCTGCCTGGCCCTGGTTTCAGCACAGTGACTTTCTCTAATACTTAATCCCATGTATTAGGATGAATACAAATTCGTCATGTTGTTTCAGATGTATCTATCTCTAATAGAGTCAGAGAGTCATACAGCTCTAGTGCACAGAAACAGGGCCTT